>NW_024096652.1:2932500-3102382 GCF_016545835.1 Crotalus tigris | reverse complement strand
AAAATCCAGTTGCCTTTTGGAAAGGCATCTTTGGGACAGAAAGCAGCTGTCTTTCTAAAAAGAACTCTCTCTCCAATGTTACAAATTGAATTTATTGGAAAATTAAAAACCAAATTCATACAATACCAATCAACTTTCAGTTTTTGTTCTAACTGGATACACACACAGTATGGATATATCATACACACATGCAACTTCCCATTTCTAAGCAAATTTATTTACTACCATCTCTAAGCAAATTTATTTACTATTTAAGAAAGACACTCTCCTCCAAAACAAAACAACTCAATTTCATACTCTAGCTATCGAAAGGAAGTTTTAGTTTATAAGTCTTAAAAAATGACTTATTACCACTTAAAAACTCTTCATAAAACCAAAAATACATGCATCACATCCAAATTGGCTAAAGGCTGTGTAATTAGAATCCGAATGGTAACATCGCTCTTCCTTCAGAATGTTTTATCTCCAAAATATTATAGATCTCTCCTGTGCTATCCCCTTTCCATTAATATATCTGAACTCAAGACCTACCAAATTAATTCCTTAATGGTCATCATAAATATGGGCGTATCATACTCACCCTCTCCCACCTTCCAGAGTGCTTTGGATTTCCTTCAGAACATCTGAAAGGAGAGAAAAAAATGAGTTGTGAGAAATATAGGTGCCTATACCATCATAGCCTGGAAGAAAGATAGAAACATCTACTTATAACATTCTGGAGTTGCAGAATGTTTTGTACACTGACACCTCTCTCAAACTGTTTTGTTAGGCAGGTTATCATTATCCATTTCACAGATGTGGTATTGACCATTGTGCCCAGAACAGAAATAGAGTAAATGTGGTTTTTAAGCATATATATTAGCAATTGAATTATGAATGACAGCTGGAAACTATGTGATGCAAGTACACACCACACATAAAAGGCCAGAGAAGGGCAACAAAGATGATTAGGGGACTGGAGGCTAAAACATATAAGGAACGGTTGCTGGAATTGGGTATGTCTAGTTCAGGGGTAGGCAACCTCGGCTCTTTTATGACTCATGGACTTCAACTCCCAGAATTCCTGAGTCAGCTATTCTGGGAGTTGAAGTCCATGAGTCATAAAAGAGCCGAGGTTGCCTACCCCTGGTCTAGTTTCATGAAGAGAAGGATGAGGAGGGACATGATAGCAGTGTTCCAATATCTCAGGGACTGCCACAAAGAAGAGGGAGTCAAGCTATTCTCCAAAGCGCCTGAAGGCAGGACAAGAAGCAACGGGTGGAAACTAAGCAAGGAGAGAAGCAATCTAGAACTAAGGAGAAATTTCCTGACAGTTAGAACAATTAACCAGTGGAACAACCTGCCTCCAGAAGCGGTGAATGCTCCAACACTGGAAGTTTTAAGAAGAGACTGGACAGCCATTTGTCCGAAATGGTATAGGGTTTCCTGCCTGAGCAGGGAGTTGGACTTGATGACTTCCAAGATCCCTTCCAACTTTATTATTATTATTATTATTATTATTATTATTATTATTATTATTATTATTGAGGATCATCGCACAATCAGCCAGATGTTCAGACTGGATTTGGCATTTTGGTAGAAATAGATCGAGTCCGTCACCCAGGACATGGGATAGGCAACAGAGGGGATGTTGGATGGTATTACAGATATGTCGCAGGATGGAACCACAGGTTCATCAGGAAGGCAGCCTTTTGAAATGAACTAATAGCAGAATTTGTGCAATTGGCCAATTGGGGGGCAAGTCGGGTTGGTCGCTCCAGGGTTTTGGAGTGAACACCCAAGGCCCTAGGGAAATGGGTAAGAACTTGCTTAGCTTGGGACACAGTCTTGCTATGGCGATTGTAGGCTGAGGTGGTATATTCTCCAGTTCTTTCTCGTCTATTCTGCTGTCTCCAGGCACTGCCACGTCCACTATCCAGACTTTTTTGTCTTTCTTATCGACAATTGTTAAGTCTGGGGTGTTATGTTGCAGGTGCTTGTCTGTTTGAATTCTGAAGTCCCAGAGCAGTTTAATTTTATCATTTTCTATGACTTTCTCTATTTTATGATCCCACCAGTTTTGGCTTACAGGCAAATGATATTTTTTGCAGATCTTCCAATGCACCATTGTTGCTACTTTGTCATGCCGCTGCTTGTAGTCAGTCTGTGCAATCTTCTTGCAACAGCTTACCAGGTGGGTTTTTTTTAATTTATTATTATTATTATTATTATGCCTGTTAGTCCTCTCAGATATATTACAAGTAGTCCTTGATTTACAACGGTTCATTTGGTGACCGTTCAAAGTTACAATGGCACTGAAAAAAGTGACCTATGACCATTTTTCACACTTAAAACTTTTGTAATAGCCCCATAATCATATGATCAAAATTCAGATGCTTGGCAACTGATTAATATTTATGACCGCTGCTATGTCCCAAGGTCATATGATCACCATTTTCACAAGCAAAAGTCAATGGAGAAACCAGATTCACTTAACAACCAGGTGATTAACTTATCAACTGCAGTGATTCACTTAACAACTGTGGCAAGAAAGGTCGTAAATGGGACAAAACTCCCTTAAGAAATATCTCACTTAACAGAAATTCTGGGCTCAGTTACTGTCATAAGTCGAGGACTACCTGTATTAAATCTGATCTATTAAACACTTAAAACATACAAGTCAAAAAGAAATCTATTGAAGTTATATGTCTTTGGGTGGAAAAACAAGTAGTTGAAACTGCATTAGTAAAAGCATTCAGGATAATTCCCATCAAAAGTCCATTTCACAAGCCTTTTTCTTACTCTCATCATTGAGGAGGGCGTGTTCCATCAGCCTACCAGTCATTCTTTCTAAAAAAAAATCATATTAATATTAAAGCAAGTAATTCTCACAGTCTAGAACAAAAAATAGGACTTTGAGTGTAAATGTATCAACAACAGAGAAAGAAAAAACAAATGTTTTAAAAGTTATTAAAATGGCTGACAGATCCTTAAATCCACTGAATAACTTAGGCCATGACTTGCTTCTGCATTCAAAAACCCAGTTTTGAAATTCAAAACCATGCATGGATATGGACATTAGCAGCTGTTAATTAACTATTAATAACAGTTATATTAGTAGTAGTATTAGTAGTTATGCTTTAATGGTTCCATTTATTCTTGCAAGAGTTAAACAAAACAGCATTTGGCTGTAATAAAAATAAGGTAAATCAACGGCTTGAACCTACTGATGAATTGGTTATAGGAATGGGAAGGAATAAAAAAAATATCTATTTCCCCATTTATTTCCAGACCAAAAGATGCTAGGGTTTGGGGGTTTATTTAAATGCCCTTAGAATGGTGTTTCTCAAACCTGACAACTTTAAAATATGGCAACTCAAATCTGACAACTTTAAGAATTCCCCAGATAGTTGTAGAGTTTATTTAAATAACCAAAAATTAACTCTTAGTTAAGAAGGCATGTGTATGTAAGGGTGTGTGTGGTGATAGGCTTGTGTGTCTGTGCAAGCAGATGGGGGAAGTTTCGGATAAATTGTGATAAACTGTTTTCTTCCTTGTTGTTTCAGCTTTTTGTGTGAGGGAGGGGATTTTCATGAAGTTTTCCAAAATGGTTTATAAATATTTTGGCTAATTTGTTTTGCAAGTGTAATACCCAGTTGTGTATGGATTGCCAATACAATCCATACTATGGGATACAAAACGACCCCATCGTTTTCTATGATAGACACAAAAGCAACTGAGTTCTAAGCACCATAGTTTACTTACCATCACCACCAGGTTCACCGGAGGTTTGTCTTGGTTCCCTAATATTGCTTCAAAAAAGGAAAAAAGCCAGTGAGACAAACAGTTCAATAATTCTGGCTTAGAACATGATGTTTCAAGCAGTACTCTTTAGTCCTAACATTACAGCAAGCCATGTTTTATTTTAAGTCGCAACTTGCAACATTTACAAAAAGAAGACCTAGAACATTCCCCTAGAGGGGACCAGATTGGCTTCACTGATAGATCTATATTCTATCCACTTTACAAGAGTTAGGAATCTCAGGCTTCATTTGCCCAGAAATACACAACTAAACAGGCTAAGGTTATTGAAAAGTGATACACAGATAGTCCTCAGTTAAATCACCACCCTCAAAGTTCTGGCACTCCTGCTGTTACATGATCAATCTGGGTGCTTTGCAACTGGTTCACACTTATGGGGGTTGCAGCATCCTGAAGTCATGTAATCATGATTTGCAACCTTCCCTGCCGGCTTCCCACAAGCAAAGCCTTCCCTGACAAGGAAGGACTCAAATTGGTTGGGTAAATTCTCTGCCCACCCCCCATCCATACACCCTCCCCAAGCTCCTCTGGGGTTGTGGCATGTCTTGCCAGCTATCCACACTCCTTGTGAGAGGGTGCTCAGTTAATGACCCTCAATCCTTGCTTGATGCCATAGGGACTGCAGGGATTGCTATTGCTAAGTGATATGATCATATAGTGCCTCACTTTATGACCTCATTGCTTAACAATGGAAATTCCAGTCCCAATTGCTGTCATAACTCGAAGACTGCTTGTACTGGTAAATCCTATAAATCAGTTGATTGCACATCAGGGGACAAGCAGACACACTGACAGGTTATGCTCATATACAGAGTAAAGAACAACATCTATTCAAATCTGTATCACATCAGACATGGATCTCTTTTGGACATAGGTCTTCCCATAGTCTTGTGAATTATACATTCTAAAAATTATAGCAACACGAATGTATGGGCAATATTATCCGAGTATTGTTCACCATTGGCCAGACTCCCTAGGGCAGTGATTCTCAACCTTTCTAATGCCGTGACCCCATAATACAGTTCCCCATGTTGTGGTGACCCCCAAGTGGGTGTGGCCACCAATAAGAGGGAGTAGAACAGCTAGGGAAAAGGGAAAAAAATGGCGGACAGCATGGTTTGGTGACCCCCGTGAAATGGTCATTTGACCCCAAATGGGGTCCCGACCCACAGGTTGAGAACCACTGCCCTAGGGATTTGAGTTCTTCAACAACAACTGAAGGCTATTAAAATATCATCCATACTGTCAAATAAGTTACACTTTGTGTTACAAAATGGACTGTTGACTTGAAACTCTGACAGACATACTTCGATTTCTTTGAAGTCTTTTCTATGCCAAATGTACTGTGCCCATGGCAGTTTTCTCTGTTTTCCAATGGATTCATGAGACATCGAGGTTCAACCAGCCACTTTGGCGAAAGGGAAAATCTTTCAAATTCTGATGGGGAAATGAGATAGAACCCTGCGGGGAATGAGGGAGAAATGGCCAGTTGAGGAGGGACAGATATTACGCAAGGGGTCTTATTTCCTAAAGTCCTACATATGCACATTCTCCCTTCTAAGCAGATTAACATACATAGAAGCTATGAATATACACCTGTTTGGAACTAAGTGCACCTGAGACTTAAATTCAAAATATACGGAGCAGACTACATGATCAACGCCCAGTGTCACATCTGAACTAATTCAATTGATTTTTATTACTGAAGATCCCAATGAAGTATCTAACCTTTTCTGAATGAGTAGGTTAAAAAAAAGTCCTAAGGATGAAAAACTGCAACTAGGATATGGATATTGATTCCTTGGGTTGTTACCTCATAAAGAATACTTTTGTGCAAATATTAAAGTAGAGAGCACTTTGTTAATAGACCAATTTAAATTTAGGTTTCAGTGCAAAAGGAGACGATTCTTCTCCCTTTCCCCAACCCAGTCTTCTTCCTTAGCCTTCCAAGCATTGTAAGTGCAAAGACTAAACATCTCTGTGCTCCTCAACTTGAGGCATCAGTTCAAAGGTTTCAAAGACCTAGCACACCAAAGTATGGTAACTCATGGATGATCCTCATATTACCTTGTCCATATCGGGTGAACACACAGGAAGCAATGCCACTCACATCCTCCTTGCGAATACAGGGATAACGAGCTTGGATTTTAAGTGAAGGCAGAGAGATAATCTGGATGTCTCCCTGGTTTGTCAGAACAGCCAAGTCATTCTCACTATGCTCAGTCTTAGAGCTGATGAAGTTGGCAACAGCCATCTTCCGCACCCTGGAGCCTTCCAGAGCTGTAAGTTTCAGCTTCAATTTGGAGACCACTTTGGGTAATGTGAAAACCTGCCAACATGAACAAATTCTATCATTTCCTTCCTTAGTGGAAGAGTTACACCAAAACCTCCACTAGTCAGCCTTTAGTGAGAAAAGTGCAGTATTTCCCTCCTTCACTAGCAAATGAGCCTGTTTTGTTTTTTTTTAAAGCAGTGAGAAAAGCTATGATTTGCTGCCTCAAGCTACAGAAAGCAATTTATGAATTTTCTACAGGGCCAGGATTTGGCTCTCACTACTTGCAAATATCTTTCTACCTACAAAATCAGAAAATGGGGTATACCTTGTTATTGGCAGAGCCCCAGAATACAGTCTTCAATTTGAGCCTATGGGGTTCTTTTTAAGGGAGACATCTAATCAAATATAAACTGGGGAAAGTTGCCAAGTGAAGAGCTAGTAATGATGAAACAATGTTCAGGTATTAAGTAGTTGGGGGAGGAGGAAGGGAGGGTTGAGTCCACTAGCTCTGTTTGCATTCCTGTCTTTTCAAATAATTGTTCTCTTCAACTTCCAGAAGCAGAAGGAAATTACCTACAGCACAGGTCCTCCTATATTAATGGAGACACTGCTCAATTTAGGGTCCCGATTTTCCATCCATTCTCTAAAATTTTCTTGGGTGATGGTGGAATGAAGATAATGATGACTCAACTATTCTTCCACCTATATAGAAGTCATACATGTGGAGAATGCGTGACGAGCAAACAAGATAAAACTGAGAATTTCTGCCACATGCAAATCAACCTGCCTAACTTACAGGCTGATTGTTCAACTCTGGGCAGCCTTGTTTAGTAATACATGTCACTGAATGTCTCTTGAAAGCAAGGAAGAGACAAGGAAGTAAGTCCATATTTCCAGAAGTTCTCTGAACACTGCATTCCAAAAAACATAAGACAATCACACATGTACAAAACCATACATACAGGGAACCCGGTTACCTTAAGTTGTTCTTCAGACACTACAAGAAGCTGATGACAACCTTGCATGTTGGGACTTTTGGAGAGATCATGTGCTACTTCAAGTGGTTCAGGAAGAGGAGTACTTTGGCCATCCAGAATAATAATGCCAATAACTGGAGCTCTATGCATTAGCTGGATCTCTTTGGCTAAAGAAACGAGAAAATACATACAGCAATGAGGCGAGGTCTAGATCCAAGACATCGGTGAAAAAGCTGCTTTGCTTTGGGATCTGGTTTTTTTTTGTTGTTGTTTGTGTTTCTTTTGATTTTCCTTTATGTTATTTTTATGGTATTTACATTGTTATTATTACTACTACCTAGTCAATTGTGCTATTTTCTAAGCTGCTTTTTACGTAGCTTTAGCTTTTTATAATTGGTTTAGCTCATGGCTTATTAAAACTGTAGTTGTCAGGTTTTATATTAGGGGAAGAAGTCATTCTTTAGCTAAGCTTTGCATGCATTGTTACTACCTTAATGATTTCATCATGACTCAGATGAAATTCAAGAAGAGCCAATGTGGCTTTAGATTATGAATGGAGAGACCTGGGTTTCAAATTTCTAATTTCCTTGTCTAGTTACTTTCTCACAATCATACTTCTCTCACAGGCAATTGCAAAAATAAGAAATAGGAGTAGACAAATATATACTGCTCTGAGCTCCATATTAGAAAGATAAGATAATTGTAAAAAAAAATGCAAGAATTAAAAATTGATAAATGGGCAAAACCTTAAAGCTTGGACAATTGTTTAGCACCGATAAATAGCATATAATGTTCAAAGGGAAACTACTGGATAATTTTATCTGAAAATCATCTTCATCATCATCATCATCAATAGATTATATATTCAGCTTGTGCAATTAAGATTGCACAAACTGATTACAAACAAAGTCATAACACCAAAATGTTATGTCAAAATGACTTACTGAACACCTGTAAAAATATGATATATCATTAATGAAAAATTGGTGGGAACATAGAGCTGAAAAAGTAGTTGAAAATGAATAGGTTAAAATATGTGGGATTTTCGAATACAGACTAATAAAAGTCTTGGCTCACAACACATCAGATATGATTATGGTTGAACAGAAGAAGTTTGATAATATCAGGGGCTAATAAGGGGCTCTTGTTGCTCTCTGAGCTCGGTTTTTTGCAGATGTTTCATTACCCAAACTAGGTAACATCATCAGTGCCACCTGAATGGGATTTTATACTCAACTCTGGCACTGACAGCCCCGCCCAGCCGGCCCACTTCTTCTGACCAAAGGAGCAGCTTCATTCTGCAGCTGCATTCTGGCCTGCATTTTGCAGTCAGGCCTTTCTGGATGGCCTGTGCAGTCGAGTACCAAGCTATAGATTCAATCATTAGCTCAGTTCTCGGCTGTAGTGGCCTTCCGGAAAGACCTGTGACTGAGAAATGCAGGCCTGGCTGCAGAAAACGCCACAGAAGAAGTGGGCTAGTGAGGAGAGGCCTGCCTGCAAGGTGAGTGGGTGATGGGCGTGTGGGGCAGCTTCACATCCCCACCCGAGCTTGATTTTTAGGTGTGTGCCTCACCCCCACACTAGGGCTTATTTTTGGAGTAGGGCTTATATTAGGCCCACCCCCAAAAATCAAGCTAGAACTTATTTTTGAGGTAGGCCTTACTTTTGGAGAAACAGGGTAAATACTACACAAATCATCAGAGACTGCACATCCATTCACCAAATATCTAAGGGCTGGTAAAATACCCACCAAAGTAGTTTTCTGATTTTCTGTTACACTATGAGCTCATCACCCTCAAGGCCAATGTCATGCGTTAGCTCTTTACAGTAGAATGGATGAGATCATCACATCCGTCAACCCTAAATGAAGTTCATTAATGTGTCTCACTCACCCTGCTCGGCTCTCACAGGCTCATCAGTTCTTCTCTCTGCTGGAGGAATGCGCAAGCAGAAAGCGTACACTGTGCCCCCATTAGTACCTGCCCACAAAGAAGGGCTATGCCGAGAACCTGAAAAGGAGTAACAGAACTCAAAAGTGGAATTCTCATGCATAGCAAGTGATGAAAAAGGATGGTGGTTTTTTTTTGTTCACACTGGGCTCAGATCTCCAATGTAAGTACAGAACTTCTCTGACTCAGTCCAGTCCAGTCCAGCTCAAAGACACAATGAATAATGTGAACTAAATGCTTTCTTAAAAAATCTTTACATTCCTAGCATTGGTGACAATGTGAAGAGAACTGAAAAAATGGAGACAATTATGAGCCTGGACCAGAATCTGTACATCCAAACAGCCCTAATGAATCAGATAAAAATGTGCTTAATCCAGTATTTCTTTCTTTTAACATCTGTTGTCCAACAACTCTAATGCATGCAGCCTCTGAATCCAAGAGGTAGCATTTTCTTCTATATAGTAGGTTGCTATGGAGAAAGCCATCATGTAGCCCTTTTTTTCACATTCCATGTTGTTTGTAAAAGTATATACAAACATACCATTTTTTTTTTCACTGAATTAAACAGCCCAAAACTTGATGGCTACAAATGCCTTCCTCATCAAAGCACATATTCCTTTTCTTAACGATTTATTATTCAGCTTCTAAAAAATTATTCTAGAAATTCTGCATCTTGAATAAATGGCAAACACTGAACAGTGTGCCTACTCCAGGTGATTTAATATTTAGTGTACGGATGTATGTGCATGGATGTATGTGTACATGTTGCTGTTTAGATTCATTAAGGGGGTGTGGAGTATTCTTTTCCTTTTAACCAATATTTCCTGATCCAAAACTAACAAACATGTTGAAATACTTCACTTTCTAAAACCTTTATCTAGAGGAGAGCATATTTCATTTAATGTCAGAAAACCGTAATTGTTTCCAACCAATTGTAGTGACCAGTTATAAAGCCTCAAGTGACCCATGCATTCAGGCGTGTTTTGCAGACATTGGTGGAGAGTTAGATTTTAACCAATGATGACCAGGAAGTGATAAATGCTCTCTACTAACTATTATTTGTTCTCTGAGCAGAGACACATGGCAAGTCTTCAAAGGGGAAGTCTTTCTTACTTACTGTCTCTTAGGAAAGTGTCAGCAAAATATAAGGTGCGCACAAAGCCCGTGAAAGAGTCCTCTGCTGATCGTGCTTCAATCTTTCGTTGGACTGGAGCTAATTCAATTTCTTGTAATGCATCACGGTGATGCCTGGAAATTCCCTCCTGCATTGTCCCATGGGGAGAAAAACGGGTAACCATTGAATATCACCCTTTGCATCTCTCAAACAAGGAAAACTATTCAGATTATGATGCTGCTACTCCACTTTTACTAATCTAATAGTTGAGAACAAACACATCGAGTCCTTATGTAAAAGATTCAATTGGGTCTTATAAAACGAAACCAGACTGCTGGATAATAATCTAGGCATCAAGATCCCTATTGTAAATAAATTGAAGACTTCTGAATGGACTATCTTCTGAGTGCATGTATTTCCTGAAATGGCAAAAGGGAAAGAAAGAATTTTTCCTTTCTACTAATCCAAGAACCCAATTCAACTTCACTCAGAAGCAACATTCCCATTTGAATCTCATTCTTTTCTCCTTTTAATGTCTTCTTCCATGTCAGGGCCAGGGAAGGCAATATCGAGATTCACCATTGACCTGTCATTTAAAAAAGGGGTTACAACTATGTGAAGCCAAAGGGTCAACTATGTGATGCATTGTCTCACCTGGGCTGTTGGCCGCTTCTGATTTGACACTCTGCTCCGTCGTATCCTGCGGAAGGACTGGCGGAGAGACTTCTTTAAGGACTTCACCCTGGAAAGTGGACCTTCTAAGGCCAGGTGATCATTAGGATGGAGGGTGCACCTAGAACGAAGCCAGTAGCAAGTGCTCTAATATCAGGGCATTGGGACATATATTTTTTTCATTCAAAATTCTAAACTGTGCACTTGATATACTTCTCTATGCCAAGATTGGCTATTCTTTACAACCAACATGCTGGAAAAATATTGGAAGCCCTTCTCTCAGTCAACACAACTGATTAGTTTCCATGCCAAACTGACCTGGTGTTTTAAAATTATATAGCTGCTTAATATGGATGAAAACTAATCAAGAAGAGAAGCAACCTGGAATTAAGGAGAAACTTCCTAACAGACAATGAGGACAATGTGAGGACAATTAGCCAGTGGAATCTCCAAGGTCACTTCCAGATCTATTCTGATTGATTGATTGATAGTAACTTCCGATAAACTATCTTATCCTTCCAATGGAACACCAGTCTTAAATTCATAAAGAATCCTCCTCTCAACACCTCCCCACCTAGCAATCTTTGATAGACAGGAGGGCTTTGCTTTTGTTTTGCCAGAGAAACTGCTAGAAGCAGCAGAGTTTCCACCTATTCTAGAAGTGTTCTAGAATGGTATTAACCCTCTTCTCCCTTAGTCAGGACTGGCACCCATGTGGTACATTTTGTATCTATGTTGCATCTGAACTATTTGGAGCTTAAGCTTTTTTGTAGGATTTAGGGGAACAGGATTCTTCTCAATAGCTTGCCCAGACAATTCCATCTAACTATACAGATGTACTGTTTGATATTTTTCCCATTATTCTTCAGGTGCCGAGTACAAATTACAACTAATTTAATGGACAACAAGGAGGATAATGATTTACCTAAATCAGGAGTGAGCAATGTTTTGATGGCTAGTGCAGTTAGTCCTCAGCTTACGACCACAATTGAGCCCCAAATCTATGTTGCTAAGGGAGCAATTTGTTAAGTGAGTTTTGCCCCATTTTATAATTTTTCTTGCCCCATTTGTTAAATGAATCCCTGCAGTTGTTAAAATAGTAACACAGCTGTTAAGTGAACCTGGTTTCCCCACTGACTTTGCTTATCAGAAGGCTTGCAGAAGGGGATCACACGACTTTGTGAAAAATGGTCATAAGTTACTGTTTTCAGTGCCATTGGAACTTTGAACAATCACTAAATGAACTATTGTAAGTCGAGGACTAACCTGTAGTCACATTTAACAGTTTGGGGAAGCTAAGATTGAAGCAGGTAGAGCAATGCTAACCAGGCACGGCTGCGTAGTGCCCATTTACGATAGCAACAGGAGTATAAGTGGGTTTTGTGGGATGGGCTTTTTATTTTCACAGTTAGGTTAAACTTCTAAGTCTTACTTCTCACCTCCAAATTAAAAGCAGCCATACTGCTGCTGTATGGTAGTGCAGCTCAAAAGAGCTCCAGGAATGTAAAAAACTGGGACTCGGTGACCAAACCATTCCCTGCCTAGGTTAGATTTCATTGCAAAACCTCCAGCTCATTATGTAAAAAAAAAAAAAATGATAGTAAATCCAGAACTGAAAACATAACAGTGCTCCAGGAAAGCTTTAGAAGCTATATACCAAGCATGTCACATAAGCCCTCTCTTCAATATCTTCTTCCCCAGAAAGTAACTTACTTCACAAAAACCAGCCGCTTCTGCTGATGATCAAACAGCCCAAACCCATGGCTTGTACCAAAGGCCACAAGTTTCCATTCTGAATGAAGGGCCAGTGATGTGACGACTGCTGGAGGCTGACATTGGACCAGGACAAATGGCTGAAAGCCTGGCTCAAACCGGACAGGCCCATCCCTAGTTTTCAGGCGTTCGTGACCCTTCCACTTGTAGCCTTCCTGGTCCTGGAGAAAGTCTGCTTCTGCGTGATCAATCCCTTGTTCTGCTTCTTCATCATTCAGTTCCATGACAAGGACCTTCAGACAGAGATAGATTTCATTCAGAGCTGCCCTGTGAAATCTCGATACCGCAAATCCCACATTATATATACTTCCTCCTTTGAGCTTTTCCCAGTGCAAAACAATTCACCATTTCGTTTATTTTTCAGACTGTTTTGTTTTCATTTTCCTCTGTAGGGGCAGGGAATTCCAACCATCACATTTATTTTGGGACATAATCCAACAAAAGGATGTTGCTTTAACACCCAAAGAGTCCAAATAGAATAGAAGCAAGATGTAAGTCTTTTCTGGTAGTAAAGAGGCTGTTAACATCTTGTTTATGCACATGCAGCTTTTAGGGGAACGCTTACAATACTATGACCAATAACAACAAGAAAAACAGCTAAACGTTTGGAAAATTATGCTTTGTGAGCTCTGTGTAAGAAATCTAAGATTTTGTCCAGCAGTGCAACAGGAGATTTTTACATGTATAGAGAGTGCCACTCCAGCTGCTTGTTGGTATTCATTTTATGGCCGCCTTTAAAAAACAGTAAAAGAACAATCATTTGTAAAATTACTTGAGCATGACAAGCTGCTACCTTTATGTTTATGGAGACTGGGCCAAGGGCTAACCATCAAAAAACACCATTTGGCAAATCAGTACAAATGCTTCTTGCAGTCAATGCCTAAATAACTATAGAGCCATGGTGGCACAGTGGTTAGAATGCAGTACTGCAGGCTACTTCTGCTGACTGACAGTTGCCTGCAGTTCAAGTCTCATTGGCTCAAGGTTGACTCAGCGTCTATCCTTCCAAGGTCGGTAAACTGAGGACCCAGATTGTTGGGGGCAATATGCTGACTCTGTAAACCGCTTAGAGAGGGCTGTAAAGCACTGTGAAGCGGTGTATAAGTCTAAGTACTATTGCTACTGCTATCAGTTTTTAAAATCCTTCCAGCAGGAATCTAATTGATGTAATATATTTCAATGAAAATCCAACAGAGACATTAAAAGCAAATTTGTATCTATGGGAATGCACTTCAGAACAAAGAACATATATGATTTATTTGTAATAACTGTCCTTCCCTGCTCAAATATATAGTAGATGACACATCATTTACACACCAAGTACCCCTAACTGTATGTCTGCACTGGGTTGGTTAACTTTACAAGCTGCACTGGTTACTGGCTAGCTTCCTGGTGCAACTCAATGTGTTGGTTATAATCTATAAAGCCCTACGTAATAGAGGCTAGTTGATGCACTCTGGATTTCTTTCAAAAAAGACCGTCTACTGGTTACTTGATATTTTACTTGCCATCTCCTATGTTGTCTGTCCTAATTGACCTCCTTTGGATTTCTCTGATTCAAAAATGCCATCTATTGGCATTGTGGAAGTGTGCCTCCACTCTCATGGTGCTTGCCCTCCGGAAGGAGGTTCCCCTGAAAATTCTCATCTTGATTGTGTTCTGGGCTTGAGTCTTTTCCCACATTTTGGGCTAGTTTGGATGGAGCCTCTTGCTGAGCGTGTATGATATGTGTGTTGCTAGTTGGATTCACCATCATGTTTCATGTTTTTATTCTGACTGTATAGTTGTTATTTATTTCGTTATTTTGGCTTTAGTGATGGTCAGCAGGTACTGGAAGTTACAGAGGGAGGAGCAATGGAGCTCAGAGCGGTCAAAAAGGCAGAGAAATGGGGGAGACAGGTGGAGGGGGGAGCTGAAGAGGATCTGAGTATGGCAGGACAGGAGAAGTGTGAGTTCCTGACCTAACAATGGCATAGTCCTAGCCCAGGGATAGGCAACCTCGGCTCTTTTATGACTCATGGACTTCAACTCCCAGAAATCTTGAGTCAGCATGCTGACTCAGGAATTCTGGGAATTGAAGTCCATGAGTGCTGGCTCAGGAATTCTGGGAGTTGAAGTCCATGAGTCATAAAAGAGCCGAGGTTGCCTATCCCTGTCCTAGCCTAATGAACTGCAGCCAGGACTACCAAAACTGCTGTTGCTAAGCAATCCGGTCATGTAATATTTCATCTAATAACTGTTTTGTTTAGTAATGGATATTCTGGTCTCTGTTGGGGTTATTAAGTGAGGATTACTTGCAATTGTAGCTGTATTAGGGGACACCACATGTTGAGTAAATAGCAAAACTTGTGCACTGCATGCAGAACGACTGCTGAGAAGATTTGGCTTGCTAGAGTATGGAAATTATTTCCCCATTGTGCAGTGAAGAGACCATTGTCCGAGAAACCACTTTTCAGCCAGAACCAGCACAAAAAGGACACAGTATCTGAGCAGGAATTGATTGCATCCAGTTTCCACAATCCTGAAATTGTTAGGATAATAGAGACAATCTAACAGTTCGGTCTAATTAAGGATAATTGTATAGCAGTGTGAAAGCCCAGGTCTCTAAGTTACAATAGCCCATCCAAATCCATTTGATACATTAATCCTATTAGTACCTGTCCTGCTGTCCCTGCTACAGCTAAATAGCCACTGTATTTGCATAAGAAGATCTTCTGGATCCCAAGTCTGGGGTCATCGCTATAAGGGTCAAAGGAGCCAACCTAATGCAGCAGAGAAAGAAGCAACAAATGCCACCTGAGCACAAAAATATAGCCTATAGTTGCAAAGAGCACTTCTTTGAAAGTAGATAATAGGGAGCAAGCTTTGGCTTCAGGAGGTTAAGGCTGCTTACCTTGCGCAGTGGAGGCCATTCCTCCTCTCCCAGCTGGTTCATATTGTCATTGAGATCTGCATCAGTGAGAAACACCTTCACTGTGGTCAGTTTATACAGGAGGTTCAGACACACACCAGATGCATTCCAGAAGCGCACTGTGCCATCCTCATGCCTGAGCCCAAAGCAGAAAGGCAGGTTATACCAGAATCACTCCCCGATTTCTAAGCAGGAGAGATGCTGAATGACTGGCTGCTCCTTAATCGAGGCTAGCCTGGTGGAAGCATTTTAGTCAATACATACTAAGTATTAATGAAAAAAATAATAAGCTGAATTTCCTCTTGCTATTCATGTAGGCCAGTGATGGTGAACCTTTTAGAGACCGAGTGCCCAAACTGCAACCCAAAACCCACTTACGCATCGTCGAGTTCCGGGTGGGCGTGGCCCATTGGGTGGGCATGGCTGTGGTGGTAATGGCAGACTGGGTGGGACTAAAAAGTTCACTCAATCAATTCCAACTTTGCAAGATCTTTTTTTTTTCTGCGAGAAGTTGAAATTGACTGAACCTTTTTTTTTTTTTTTTTTGCACATGTGGCGGAGGCCTAAAGCAAAAAGGTTTTATAAAACCCAGCTGAAGGCCTAGGACTGGGGCGATAGTGCACGTGCCCACAGAGAGGGCTCTGAGTGCCGCCTCTGGCACCCGTGCCATAGATTCGCCACCAATGATGTAGGCTTACAAAACTTTAATTATGCAAAATACCCTTTTCACGCTGATCTCGCTGCGTGCACCTCAAAGCAGTTCTGGCAAAATATTGTAGGGCAACCTTTCCCTACCTGGTGTCTCCAGACAATTTAGACTTCAGTTCCATAATCTCTAGTCAGCATGCTAACTAGCTATCCGTGTCATTGCAGGTCAAGACCACTTGGAGGTCATCAGACTGGGACAGGTGTACAGCCTAAACCTATACAGAGTTGATCTTTCCATTGCCTAGTGCAAAAAGAAGACCTGCCTTGGTCACATCTTGGTCACATCAGTCTGGAGGTGCCTAGCAGCAAGTCTTTTGAGGATGCTTGCCGGCTCCTCCTCGTTAGTTCACCCGAACACTAAAAAAGCAGGGTAGCTATCCATATTTGTTTCCACTAGTTCTCAAATGTATTAAGGAATATTTACCTGGAAAGGGGCTTTTCTTTCCAATGAGCGTTCTGAAGTAGCTTCTCTTTCATTGCTCAACTTAGTAAACCAAATGTAAAAGGAATAAATTGACCTACACAATTGAATGTTTTGTCAGTCTACTTTTGGCTTACTAGTCTTGGGCTATCCTTCCATACCATGGTTATTACTCTGTCTAATCATTACACAGCTCTTAAATAATTGGTACCTGGAGTTATCAGTCCTCCTCTCTCCAGTCCTACTCCTCCTCCATTTTCATTTCTTAAATTACGGCTACAAAATTTTTGAATTCTTTTTTACCCTCCAGATTTATGCAGGATAGGTATAGGAGACCTATGTAAACCACAGCTATTTTTTAAAAAATGAATGTGGTTGTTAAAATGTTGGTATTACACCTGTGTATGTATACACAGAAACACATACCCCATGCACGCGCAAGTGAGATCAAACAGAGATATATTTTTTTGTGTGGGATAAGGACTGATCTGTTCCCATTTTACTGCTTACAGCAATACATCAGAAATGGATTTTTATCCTATTAGTCAAGTGAGGTTTGGCGAAGAAGTATCATATTTCAGAAACAGCAGCCGTAATAATTCCAGAGCATCAGTACCATTTGGATTTCAGGACTACCATATGTCAACTCTTGCATGCAAATATCTCTCTTTAACTTAACTGGCAAAGTGTCTGGATCTTTAAGTACAATCTTACCAGGAATTTACACAAGAATCCTGAAAATCCTTTTAGAACATTTTTGTCTCTTTTTGAAATTCCAGATAGAAAAAGCAGCCATATGAGGCTACTTAATGTGCAGAGCATGCAGAATTAGATCACCTGTAGCATCCTAGCTCACTTGTTTACTCATATGTTAAAAGGTTGTTTTAAAAATGGAGTGTTCAGAAAGTCAGTTTAAAGCCTGTAATACTAAACGGCCAAAATGATTGGCATCTCATTTATTGCTGCAAAGGTTATGGCTCTCATTTTCTATTGACTGCTTGTTACAGACTAAGCAGAGGGGGATGAGACAGTGAAAAATTATTGTTTCTACAGGAGTAAAAAAGCCAAGGGTGAATTTGCATGCTTATACCTACCCAGTGAGCAGTAAATCCCGCTGGGGAGGATCTGGAGCCTTGTTGATACCCCCATTAATTGGCCAGGGCTGGGAAAAGGGAAAAGAGAAATTGTGGGAGGAGAGTTCACAAATGTTTATGGGCAGCGATGTATTTACAGAATAAAAGACTTGGTAGCAGAAAGCAATTAAAAACCATCAACCACTTGTTTATCTGAAATGACTCCATGCATGTATGATTGCGTGCGCTCATGTACAATTTTTCCCATGTGAGGATGGTGGACTGAACACAAATCCCATCCATACACATTCAGAGTCCCCCTTCTCTTATGCTATATAAATATCTTTATAACAGAGTTACTGTTATACAGGACTGAGGAACGTGGATATGATGGAGATCAGTAACAGCAGGTAGGGCTGGTTTATGCAACCCATTATGCATCTTCCAGCTTGCAGGAAATCTTAACTTTCACACTCTTGAGTGCTAATGAAATCTGACCCAGTTTTTGAGCCCTACCAATCGACAAGACAACATCGTTTCATAAATTTCAGAAAGATACACTTCCCTGATTTGCTTGGGAATAATAGAAATTTAACCTGAAATTTTAAAAATCCTATCAGATAACTATACAATTGGGCAAGATTTAATATAATTACAGGATCCGGTTACTTTTAGTTAAAAAGGAAGATTAAGTTTCATTGCATGACATACAAGAGTGGCATACAAAAAACAAAGGAATCACTACAGATAGACTCGACTTACAAACCATCTAGTGACCATTTGAAGTTACAACGGCATTGAAAAAAGTGACTTATGACCTTTTTTCACACTTACAACCATCGCAGCATCTCCGTGGTCATGTGATCAAAATTCAGACACTCGGCCACTGACCCATATTTATGACGGTCGCAGTGTCCCCGGGGTCACGTGATCACCTTTTGCAATCTTGTGACCAGCAAAGTCAATGGGGAAGCCAGATTCACTTAACAACCATGTTACTAACTTAATACCTGCAATGATTCACTCAATAGCTGTGGCAAGAAAGGTCGTAAAATGGGGCAAAATTCACTTTACCACTGTCTTGTTTAACAATGAAAATGTTGGGTTCAGTTGTGGTTATAAGTCGAGGACTATAAACTATAAACTAGCTTTCTACATAACAACAAACTCTTGGATAGTTTTGTGGCTAAAATTATCCACTAATAATTTCATTAGTGAGCGATGCAATATTTTGGAATTGATTTGGGGAAACTATGGAGCAGGCCAAATGAAGCACCTGTCTCTGGCCCAATTTAAGCGGTTGTCCTTATTTCCAGGAATACTGCAGCAAGCCCCCCTCTCCCCGAAAAATAATGCAGTTGCTTTAATGAGTAGCAGGTAAGTGCTGGATTCAAACTTCTGCTACATTGTATTAGTACTAGCAAAGAGTACTTTATCACCATGACAGGATTATTCACAATCACTAATTCAACTTATACTCTTATTTGTCCCCTAATGTCAATCAAGTAGGATCCACATAACTTAACAAATGGAATTGGTGCTCAGATGGCCATTTCCCCCTTTGCTCCTATATTTCATTAGAAGTAGGAATACTTTATACCTCCAAAGTCTTATTTGAGGTCATTCAAAATCCAGGAGAAAAACAATCACAATCTGCATCTACTTCAAATGCATCCTTATTTCACTAGGATATGCAATTCATACCATATTAGAAAACTGAACGTTCTGCTTGTTCCCAGCATTGATGATCCTTTCCCACAATTTTAGAGGAATGTTGGAGACATGGTGAGAACATGTGATGGCCGAGCAGTGGAGAGATGCAAGATACGGAGGTTGGATAGATGGCCAGCCAGGAGACTTCAGGTCTATTACTACTAGTTCTTCTTCTGCCAACACCAGCATGGCAGAAGGATCGTCAAACTCTGCAGGAGAGAGGATCATCTATAACCATCATTTCACAGAAGGGTGCACAAACTCAAAATGCTAGTAACAAGGTTTATCTAGGTTAAAGGTTCAGCAAGAATCAAGTATTTGAGTTAGGAGAATCTCACATTTTTACATTGTAAACCACTGAATGTCATTTTTGTAAAATCTAGGAACATATAAATACAATAAAGTCTAAGAGATAAAAGTGAGTGTTTATATTTTTCCTAAATGTCCTAAAGTGGCATCAGACTGCACTTTTATGGAAGGGAACTTCATAGCACTGGAGCCGTCACCATGACCTTTATAACTGAAGGTAACTCTCTGTCCAAGATGGCATACTCAAAAGCCTTTTATCAGAGGAACATAGTTCCCAGGTAACTATTTAAAGAGGAAGTCATTTCAAAACATTTAGAAATTTTAATGACATTTGAGTATAAACCTACTGGGGACCAACATGGCTTAGTCATTAAATGCTTAGACTTGAATCCAGTTGACAGCTTGGCTGATTTTTCAAGGGCATCCGTCCTTTCACCAAATGGATTACAACAGTCCAATCAGATGGTACAAACCCATGGATATTGGTAGCTAGATCAGATCTTTCCAGGAAGGGACATAAATAAACCATAACTAGAGAAAAAAAAGGTCCCTTCTGAAAGGCTGAGCCACCAAACTCTTTCATTTGTCAAGATTCATTTTTAACCTGCAACACCTTATCCAGTCCATAGTCTGGCCCCAGGGACAGTTTGAACTTAGGCCAATTTGGTAAATTTCAGGTAGTTAAAATATATCAACTTAGCTAGTTATGGGAATCGTTATCTGAAGAATAAGAATTGCGTTATAGGTTTGACACTACTTCTACTGGAGAACTTGTTAATTTGCTTTTGGAAAAGAAAATGCAGATAAGCGAGCATTAAATTTCAGTTAAAACACATACTATTAAAACTGAAGTTAGCAACACAGATTCTTCCCTGTGATCACTATACACACATTTCTGTAAAGCACTATGAAGTGGTATATAAGTCTAAGTGCTATTGCTATTTCCTTTCCGAAGAGTCACAGCGGGTACTTTCAACTAATGCATCGTTACAATTTTAAATTACAGCAGCTTACAGTAGATTCTGAAAGATCAGAAAATTTGTTATTCAAGTATTAGTCATAGCCTATGCCGCTCCAAAATGTCAAATCTTTAAAAATATCTAAAATTTTATACTTAACAACCTCATCACATGCAACTTTAAATTGTCATGTGATCTATATGTAAAAAAACAAGTAGCAACATTTAATCAAAACTTAATTAAGGCTGTCCATATTTAATTCCAGGCAGAATTTGATTCATTTTTTAAAGTATTATTTTTAAAAAGTGAATGGATTTTTCCTTCTTTCCATTAAAAAACTTCTTTAAATCACATATCTGTGTAACATAAAAGATACGAAGATGTAAACAGATTAACAATTAAAACAAATAATGATGAACTAAAACTGCAATTTATTGGAAAGAGTAAGTTACACTGAAAACAGGAATTTTTTTGGCTAGGATTGTAATCTCCGTTTAAACAAGTGGCAGCATCTATAACATAACTGCAAGTAAAATTATCATTAAACATTTTCCTATTACATCTCATCAGTCAATACAGTAATTGTAGTACTGTCTGAAGTCTGACCAAAAAACATTTCTATATTTAAGGACGGAGATAAGCAAAATAAGAGCCTTCTGGAACAAACAAATGGCTTGTTCCTGGGTGTTGATGATACATGCCTACTTTTGCTTTCATTAAATGTACTAAAAAGGATGTGCAAAATGTTCTATGCATAACTGTTGTTCTGGGAAGTAACTGCTGGTTTCATGCCCAAATCACCTGCACTCTATCTGAGTGAAGCCATGCCAACCTCTCTCTAACACTTCCCCCAGGCTGCCTCTCCTTAGGCCCCACCCCCTCCCCAGGCACAAGGAACCCTCCCCATTTCCATCTCTCTTCAGTTCCTGGAATGCCTGCTTTCATGCCTTCTCACTCCAAGAGGACCACGTCCCACGTCCTGTGCCTCCTAGACAAAGAGGCAGATGTTCGACCAGCCGGACCCGTTTCTTGTCAGTCAGAGTTAGAATTTCAACCCCACATCAATGTATCCTCAAACCAGACAGGGTTGTGGTTGCCCCTGCCAACCCTGTCCCCCTTTCCACAAAACAGAACTAAGATGGAGATGTCGCTTCAGGCCAAGATGCTGGACATGACTCACACAGCAGATGAATCTGCCTGGTTATGAGCTGTTTTTCTGGCCAGCCCAATCTCAACCAGAGATATGTGGGTTCACAGGAGATGGTGAGTTCTTCTGGTTTCTATGCCAAACTGACATCTGTCTGCCTGTCTGTCTGTCTGTCTATCTATCTATCTATATCCCACATCTTCATTGTTAAAAGCCTATTCCACCTTACGCAAAAAGTGGCCCAAGAAAACACCCCTGCAAAATGCTTTGTAAGCTGGTACCACTGCAATGTAAACTCTGCTAAGCACTACTGATAACATTCCTTCATTAGGTGTTGCTAAGCCAAAGTACAAAGCCATCTGAAATGGCCACATCTGGTGGTACATTTCAGGCAGAAAACACTGTATAAAAATGTACAGTACAAAAACAGAGTGCTGTTTCTCCACAGAAGCATTTCTTGGTAGATATTCTCCACTCATACTGTTTCTAATTGGCAGAGTAGCCAGCATTTTTATACACTCTCCCCAACCACCTGTCTTTTCCGAAACAATCCCAACGGATCGGAGCCCAGACCCTAAATAAACAGAACAGCATAAACAGAACAGCGTGCAATTACAGGAGTATTACTCATTGACAATGAGTGACCGAAGGGCTCAAAGTGCTGAGCAGAATAAACAGTAAGCAAGATTGGCTAAGGCTTCGGGAAAGCAGCCACTGCAAGCCACAGAAACCTCAGATGACTGAACAATTTCCTGGATTAAGCAGGCAAGTTCCGGTTTACACTGCAATTCGTGTGGTTTGTGCCAGCAGCTTTTTCAGCAAAGCACAGTCCCTGAACTTCCAAGGGACTGAGGTTGCGCTACCTCTTTTGGCAGCAACACTGAAGAAAGCTGAGCTCAATGCTTATGTTTTTATTTCTCTCTCTCTCTCTCTCTCTCTCTCTTCCTCTCTCTTCCCCCACCCCCAAGGAACAGGAATGCAGCACAGCATTAACAGTTCCTTCTGTCTGGAAGCAACTGAAGCAAAGCCAAGGATGGAGCAAGACCAAGATAAGGAAAAGCCCAGAGCTTCACATGAAGAAAGCTTACTCATTTGCAGATACTTAAGATAGGCTTCCCAAGTAGTAAGAATCTCCAGTGCTGCCTGGTAAATTAGGAGTCAAATCTTTGAGGGAAGAAAGGATGGCTTAAATCCAAAGGACATTTTGGCCCTTTCACCTTGAAGTCTGTTTCTCATTATTTCCCAGCAATCACCAATACAAGAAACAGGTCTAATTTCCTTCCTGCTCTAAACTATTTGTTTGTACAATTAAATGTCCCAGATAGCAGTTAAGGATAACAAATCTTTGGTTTATTGAGGCAAATCAGAAAAAGATGTGTTATGAAACAGTTCCTGCATTTCAATAAAGTAAGGTTTGTTTCAGACTGTTATATCACTGTAAAATCAATTTTCCCCAACATTTTATATTTTACTCTTTAAAATACTATTTAAATATCGAATACACTTTGTGTATTTAATACAAGCTAATGGAGTAAGATCAGTGTGTAATATATGTGAAATATACTACAAGAAAACAAAGAATCTGATGATAGCAACCTACAACAAAACCACTGACAGATTAGAGAACATTTCTACCTACTGTACTGTATGAAATAAAAGGCTGGATATAAAACAATAAATGAAAATGAAAGTGCTTGAGTGAACAACAGTGCCCCTAACTTGACATCTAAATGTTTGCAAAAGAGATGATAGGGATAAACTTCACAAAAGAATATTCCAAAACCAGGGCACACAACACAAAATTATTTGCAGAAGGAAGTGATACTTGGCAGAATGTGCCTCTGCAACAAAGGTATTTGGAGCAGGGTTATCAGAAACACATTTTGAGTTATGGGCAAGTTAATCATCGCTTAGGTCTTTAAAAACTTAAGTGACTTAGGGTTTAAATGTAACTGAACTTAAAAATGAACAGGCAAGCAGATCAGTTCTTCTAAACTGAATACAGAGGAATGGTGTGACAAGGGAACAAACCACTCAGGAATCAAATTAGTGAATTAGTCTTCAAGAGTCCAGAAATGACACTGCATTAGATCACTATTTCAGCTTTCTACATACCTGCGAATGGTTCAGCACCGGCAATGACAAAGAAATCTATCACTCGTGATGTGAAGTCAAAGGCAATCTGCCGACTGCCATGAACAACCGTGATGCTATGCCGGTCACCGTAGCTGGCTCGAGGCATCCCTCCTTGGAATATGAGGTAAGGGAGCCTTAAAGAAAAATAGATAATATTCTGAGTCTTCACTTTAATAGCATTTCATAGCTAGAATTTTAAAAAACAGCCTTACTGAAATCTCTCCATCTTTAGAATTAGCTCCTTGAAGGAAGTCACTAGCAAGGGATAAGCAAAGTGTGCAATACAAGAGAAACATTGCAAGGCCTGAATAATGGTGCTGGTGTCTCAGTCATGGAACAGCCTCGCACCCGAGATTCTGAGGGATCTCTAACTTTTCAGCATTCCTGTGGGGTTGGGAAATCTGCCTGTTCCTCCAAGCACTGGCCTAGAATGGAGGTTGAGCTGTGAGGAGGATTGATCTGGAAAGGTACTTTTGTTTTTAATATGTTTTTATGTATTGCTGTGAGTTGCTTAGAGTCATCATGTGAGAGGCAGCCACAGTATATAACTCCTGTAAATAAGTAAATTTACTTATATGCATATGTGACATTGTCAGTCCTCCCTAATAAATCAGACCAGAAACTTGACCAGATGACCTAATTCTAATTTTAAGGTAAGGCTACATATATGGTAAGGCTACAAGTCTGAAAATACAAATCTCACTATCACTTTTATCAATTCGGGCAGGTCCTTTCTAAGTTTCTTTCTCTGGATATTAAGCACTGGGGGGGGCTCTTGCCTGGTTGTTCCCAAGGCAGTATCTCTTCCACGTATCCCTCAAGGCAAATTCCTACATACCGTTACAGAAATGGACCCTGCTTTTCCAAAGCCCCATTAAAGAGGAGCCATTCCTTGTGGTAGCAACTTATTGTGGACTTTCTCTCCTCAGGGTTCTTTGATAGAGTCTTGACATTCATTCTATCATTTTCAGTGGTATTTAAGATTCTTCTATCTAATCTTTAGCTGTCATTTCTATCCATTGTATTTTCTACTGTTCTCATTCCGGCTTTCACTGAATGATATGAAATATGGATATATGCTTATAGAATTGTACAATTACAGGATAATTATTTATAGTTAGGTGAGAAGGAAAGCCTGCAGCAAAAGGCAGATTACAAATTTGGTACACAAGGACACAACATCAATTCAAAATTGCCTAAAGGAAGGCAGTAACATTTTGTCTCATAAGTCCATACAGATCTTTATTATATGTAGAAAAGAGCACACAGCTGTTACTTAACCAGTTGCAGGTTCCCAGGAATAGCCTCTCTTGTTACTAAAATGTCACTTTATACAGACAACACACAACATTTTCAGCCATAATACTCACCCATTCTTTGTTGTGAGCCAGTAAATTTTTGAAATGGCCTTACAAGGGAAGGGACCTACAACAGAATATTTACAAAGACTGTACCATTTATTAAATATATTTTTGTATTGCAAAACTCACAAATAGTTCTAGTAAACCTGACACAACATGATAACATCTCTCTGCATAACTACTCTGCATATAAGTTGCACAGTCAGACAGCTTCACCAACTAATTATGCAGATCAACGTACACTCAGATTACCTTTTCATACATCTATTATGACATGAAGGATAAAAGGAAAAACTGATCCAGTTTCATCTATTTTCTGGTAAAAAACAGCTACTGTAATTCCAAGGGCTAAAAAAACCCCTGCCATCTCCATATATCTCCAGAAGGTTTATTAAAATTGTTGGAATTAGTATTGCTGTTAGACATCTAATTGTCTAGCAATTGAGATAATTTATTTTCCATGATTTAGCAGTCTATTGTTTTAATATGAGTGCTTCTTTTGATACAAGTTTTAATCTCTGGTCGTAGAATCATTCAGATAAAAAACTTACGCTACACATAAACCCTGTAGCAGTTAATCGTGGCACTGTTTTATTATATCACTTGATGAAGCTCTAGCAATGTGAATCAAAGCTCTAGAAGATTTACACAATATATTGTCATGTGATTGGTCAGATACTAAACAATATTCTTGCTTTTTATATCCATATATGATATTTGAACCAAACAGGCCTTCTTGAAATAGGTCCAGAGTTTCTAAAGTCAAGCTTTGAATTTATTTATTAAATTTATATGCCACCAAAGGCGACTTCCAATAAAATCAGAATCAAAGTTGATACCAAAGGCTTAATCTTCCCAGCTTCCCTCATACTAACCGTAATGTACTTTGCTTTCCAAAGGCTCAGGCTGCCTATCATCGCTTGAAATAGGCCACTGTGTATAGCTCCCATCATAATGGCAACTGATGATATGATGGCCATCCCTCATCCAGAAGAGATTTTCTAGTTGCTGGGGAAAAACAAAAGACACATCCTGAAGTAGCAACAGGGTTGATTTGTTCACAAGGTCTGTATTTAAAACATAATCAATTAATTCTCCAGCTTTTATTTCGAACCCTTACAGAAATATCATGTGCTGGAAATTTAAGAGTTCATTAAGTTGTTAGCTCAGCGGTTCTCAACCTATGGGTCACGACACCATTTGGGGTCGATCGACCATTTTTCGGGGGTCGCCAAAGAAGGCGATCCGCCATTTTCTCTCCTCAGGGGGCGGGGCCGCGCATGCGCAGAACGTTTGTGTGACGGGAGTCGCTGTCACACAAACGTTGAGAACCACTGTGTTAGCTGGATCTTCCCTCCTGAAGCTAATGCTTTGAACTAGGCCATAGACTAATAGGAGCACTGACTCTGATCTGCCTCTTCCCTTTTAGATACCATCACTCTGAACTGGCCAGATCCAGGCTGTGGTGATGCTGCTACAGGGACTAGACAGTGTGCATTTTCTCACCAGAACAAAGGTGGAGAGCATATACCAGTCTGGATTCTTGACCCATGAAAATCATTCACACATTCATTCATCTGCAAATCAGAGAAGTGTGCTTTATCTGAGTGGCACATCAGAGGTCACACATCCAAAAACAAGTGGGGCCAGGACAAAAGCTAAACCAAATGTAATTTGAATAGTTAATGTGATTGCTGCTGATAGATTTAATCATTTCTTCTGTTTACCCATGGCCAGTGCAAACTTTTGGAGAGGAGCCACACCCACAGTTTTGGGGAAAGGTTGGGTGCCTTTTTTCAAACTGAACTAGTACATGTGATCTTCTAATGAAAAAAATTAAATATTCTCATCTAGAAGAGTACATATGTGATAATGTGGAAATAGTGCTGTCAATCTTCTTCACTTTTATGGTATAAACAACAAATCAGGCCAACAAAGGAAGTTCAACAGAGTATTCAAAAGGCTCCCTCCATAGCACGTTCTCCCATCTCCTCATAGGTCCCTACGGCCTCTTGTTTCTCTATTAATCCTATCAGTGTAAAGCTTGTCTTTTCAAGTGGCACTTCGGACTGTTCAGTCATATTGTTATTCTAACCGGCAATCTGAGCATTTTAATATGCTATTGGAAAATGTTAATGAAGAATATGAATTCATATTCTAGGGACCAAAGATCTTGAGGGTTAGCTATATGTTAATAAACTGGTATAATAAAACCCTGATAACAACTTTTTTTTGGTTTGTTTTCATGTTTCGGATGAGAAACATGCATTTCCTATTCTCTACCTTAGAAAGAAGGATG
Source organism: Crotalus tigris (assembly GCF_016545835.1). NCBI lineage: Eukaryota > Metazoa > Chordata > Lepidosauria > Squamata > Viperidae > Crotalus > Crotalus tigris. The sequence goes on along the minus strand of NW_024096652.1, from coordinate 3,074,784 downwards.
CTGAAAGGATAAATTGCACGGAAAAAAAAAAAGAATTTTCTTTGTAACACATTTCACCTCTCTCTTGCCCTGCTTGTTAAAAAAAATGTGCAAGGATCTCATAATAACTGCTAGACACAAGGCATTATCAATGTCCAAGCAGATTTCCCGCTTTTTGTTCTGCCCATATTTTACAGTAAACTATAGTTTATTCATGGTTTGAATCTTTATTATAGTCAATGACCAGTCCATTTAATCCTAGCGTTATTAAAGTAAAATCTGTCAGGGCCACACCAAGCCATAAACAGTAGTTTACAAAAAACAATAAACGGCCTCATGCAGTTTACTAAGCCAAGTTCAAACCAACCACATTTTGGCTTATCGATTTGGATGAACATAAAACTGTAACTTGCTATGTAAGCTAAGGAAACAGGGCCTTCGTTCAGAACTTCCAGAATTCACGAGTACCTGATTGCCAAGTAAATGATGTGTTGCTTTCTTATTTATCAAATCCCAGAGAACAATGAGGCCCCTGCTGTAACCAATCAAAATCTGATTGGGATTCCGAGGATGTTCCCGTAACACTTCTACCAATTCCAGGGACCTCCTGTTCCGATAATCTTCTGGCACTCTGTGAGGAAACACAAATGGAGCCATTATTGTGCAAGCAAAAGGAAGAAACTTAAAATGTGCAAAGAAACAGTTGCACATATGGTAGGGCTCCACCTTCCTCTGCACCATCATAAGGCCAAACATGTGGCTTCTTGCCAGTGCCTCTGCTTTCAGCTCAGATCAGACCAAGCTTTTTCACCAGCAGGCTTCCAGGCCAATTGTTGAAAGGGGGGCTCATGTTCCAAAGAAACACTTCTATTTTTAAGCTCATGCTTTGCTTGAGTGCAACATATTTAGCTAATCCAATTCAGTCTATTTTTTCATAGGGTGTGTTTAAGGAAACAAAATGGTACTTTGACCTATCTGAACAGTGTGGTCACAACAGAAATCTTTAAGTGGTTACGCTGTGGAAGCTAAACCTTGAAACACGTACATCGTCTAGGTTATTCAAGACTGGACAAACTCAGTGTTTTCATAGGCTACCCCAAATGTTGCTCTTTCTCTGGCTTTAGGGCTTGCTGCCACCTGTTCTTAGAAGGAGACCTCAGCAGAGAATTGGAACATTTACATCCCAACAACTCTCTGCCTACTCACATAAGGAGCCTGTCCAGATTAGGTGAGAAATGAAACCTCTCTGGAGGACATACATGGGATCCCACTAAGCAACTTGCTCAAACCGAAGAAGCTTAGATAAGCAGCAAAACGTTTCAAACTGACAAGACATCCAGTTGCTATGACTTCACTTCCAGACATCTTGTATGACAGACAAGCTGTATGTTGATCGAGACTTGTAGAGTCTATACCACAGGTCGGCAACCTGCAGCTCCGGAGCCGCATGCGGCTCTTTGAGCCTTCCCCTGTAGCTCCCAGCCTCCTCTGCCTTTGCAGAGAGAGACAAAGACAAAGAGAGGCAATTGTGCTTCCCTGCCTGCCTGCCTCTCTCTCTCTCTCTCTCTCTCTCTCTCTCTCTCTCTCTGTGTGTGTGTGTGTGTGTGTGTGTGTGTGTGTGTGTGTGTGTGTAAAAGAGAGTGCACTCACAGTGTTCTCGGAGGAGCTGAAAAGCTTACTGGGCGGAGCTCCTCCCTTTGCTGCGTTTCTGCAGGAAGCAAGAAGGGCAGGAGAGAGCTAGCTAGCCCAGCTAGGCTGACTCAGGAATTCTGGGAGTTGAAGTCCACGAGTCATAAAAGAGACGAGGTTGCTTATCCCTGAGCTTGTTGGACAACAGTTTGAAGCTTGCCAGGTGAGCAGCAGATAGGAGGGGGGGGGGAGAGAGAGAGAGAAAGGGAGGGAGAGAGAAAGAGAGAGAGAGAGAGAGAGAGAGAGAGGAAAGAGAGAGAGAAAGAAAGAGAGTGGGGAAAGAGGAGTGGCAGACCAAGGGCAGATAGAGAGGGAGGGAGGGAGAGAGACAGACAGAGAGAGACCGTTTTGACATCTAAAATGAAGATAACACTTCATATATCCTTTTTTTACCTGTGTGTGTATGTAATTTTATTCTCTTAAAGCATTCTCTTGGTGATCATTGTTTTAATAGTATGGATATTCCCAAGAGTCATATTTTTACTTTCATTTTTAATGTGTGTGTGTGTGTGTGTGTGTGTGTGTGTGTGTGTGTATACACACACACACATATACATACATACACATACATACACACACACACATACACACGCACACACACACACACCTATAATAAAGGTAAAAAAGGATATATGCAGTGTTATCTTCATTTTAGATATCAAAAGGGTTTTGTGGCTCCCGGTGTTTTGTTTTTGGTGGGAAACGGGTCCAAGTGGCTCTTTGAGTGTTTTGGGTTGCCTATCCCTGGTCTATACCCATCTATGGTTGGATTTATAAACAGGGCAAAATCTCAGAAATGTTATAGGTAATAATTTCGGTGTCTGACGTCACCTTTGTAATACTTCTTCTGGACTGATGATCTGGTCTTCTAGCACCCTGAAGGATGGGAGCTCTACCACAAACACATTACCACTTTCAGTACCAAGATACAGAAGTTCTTGAGAAGAATGTGCCAGGATTGCTGTTATTTGGGTAGCACTTGGAGGGGAACTAGAGGCGGAGAAAAACAAAGAAAAAAATGTTTTAAGATTCAGGCGAATGAACTTGATATTGCAATCAATATTTATGTAGCATCTTATGAAATAAAAATTTGATCCAAAATCTATTTGCAAGAATTGAGAAAGGACTACTGAAGACAAGTTATTGAAATTCTAACTCCAGAATCTCGTGGCAGAGAAACATATATGAAACTGAAAATGTTATATGGTTTATGAATAAACTTGCAAGAACATAATAATAATAATAATAATAATAATAATAATAATAATAATAATAATAATCCCCCAGTGAGGCACTACCTTGACGTGGTTGTGGGGCTTGTGTACTCTGAGGAAGATGAGAGCTATGCCAGAGGTTCAACCATACTGGACAGGTCTCATCAGAGGAGTCAGACAAAGAGTGTCTCTCCCATAAAAAATATGGTGAGACGTAAATTTCAGAATGCCATACCGGCTCGGACGTCGCCCGGGTTAACAAGGTCCGCGCTAGATATTGGAGTTCCTGGATATCTGGTGAAAAATGGGTTACAGGACTCAGGACTGTTGGCTGAGCAACCAGGGCCAGCAGCTGCAGAACTACTGGAAGAAAAGGTGTTTACCCGTCGCAGATACACAGTGATGGAAAACAAAGAAATAATGATCTGTTACTACAGATCAAGTCCAACAAGAAGAGGATATCTAAAACGAATGCACCAGTTCTGGAAAGAACAACATCCAGAATCAGAAATAACAGAACAGAGACTAGCAGATCAACGCCGATTTATAACACGAAATAAATATTCACAGAAACAGAATTGGACGAACTGCAAAGGTTTACCCAGGGCAAAGAAATCAAAGCCTTACCAGAAGTAATTCAGAATGTAGAGGCAAACCAGGGGGAGTTGGCAGTGAAGGAATCTAGCAGAGATATACAACTGTTCTCATTTGGAAACCAGGCACCTCTACCTCAGGAAGAACAAAACCCTCTAACTAAAGAAATAAAAGAATTGAAACAAAGAATAACTGAGCATCTAGAACAGCACAAAAACAATAGAATAAGGCTACCTGCATTGAAGCTTGTTCCAAAGAAACAGCTAGCACAAGCATTAAAAGATGCAAATATTGCAATATCAAGTATAAGCACCAATTCATTGCAAGAAACAAACCAACTAATGTACAGCACAGCTGCAGTTATAACAGAATACCTGGGGTGCAAAATCAACAAAGAAGAAAAACAAACAAACAGTGCACCAGAAAAATGGAAGGTTAGACTAGAAAATAAGATCAGCAAGTTAAGATCACATGCAAGCAAGCTAGAACAGATGAAAGAAAAGAAGCTGAAGAACAAGAAGACCAAAGAATACCTAATCAAGAAATACCACTTAGAAACAAGGAAGATCAAGGAAGCACTGGAAATAATAAAGCAACAAATAACAGCTATAGCCAGGAAAATCAGTAGATATGAAGCTCGAATTGCAAACTATAGGCAGAACCTCCAATTTCAATCCAATCAGAAACGTTTCTACCAATCCATCAATGGAGAAACTGCAAGGAATCAGTCAGTACCTGACAAGGAAGAAACAGTGCAGTTCTGGAAGCAGATATGGGATAACCCAAAGAAATACAACAAGGATGCGGCTTGGTTAAAAGAGGTGGATGCAAATAAAACAGAAGTTGAAATGAAAGAACTAGTAATAACAACAAAAATGGTAGAAAAAAGAGCAAAGAAAATCAAAAATTGGTCAGCACCAGGTGAAGATGAACTGCATGGGTTTTGGTTGAAACATCTAACTGTTATACACCCACTCATTGCCAACAGTTCAACAATATACTACAAGGAGGAGAAATTGAAAAGTGGCTAACAACTGGGAAAACCTACCTAATAATGAAAAATCCAGCAAAAGGGGCAACACCAGGTAACTACAGGCCAATTACCTGCTTACCAACAACTTTCAAATTACTAACTGGTGTAGTAGCTGATGCAGTGCAACAGCATCTAGTTGAAAACAATCTCTTTCCACCTGAGCAGAAAGGAAACCGCCCCAACAGCAGAGGAACAAAAGATCAACTCCTAATAGACAAAATGATCTTGGAAAACTGCAAGAGAAGGAAGACCAACCTGAATGTTGCATGGATTGACTACAAAAAGGCATTTGACTCTCTGCCACATGATTGGATAATAAAGTGCCTAGAAATAACAGGAGTCAGTAGAAACATCAGAAAATTTGTGCAAAGATCGATGGCACAATGGAAGACACAGTTGCAGATCAATGGTGAGAGGCTGGGAGAGGTTAATATCAAGAGAGGAATATTTCAAGGAGATTCATTATCACCATTACTATTTGTTATTGCACTGTTTCCTCTGTCAACAATACTGAATAACTCAGGACATGGCTATCAAACATCAAAAACATCTGCCAGACTATCCCACCTCCTTTATATGGATGATCTGAAGCTGTATGGAAAAACATCATCTGAAATAGAATCGCTGCTCAACACTGTCCGTATATATAGCCAAGATATTGTAATGGAGTTTGGCTTGGACAAATGTGCCACACTTACTATCAAACAAGGAAAAATAGTGAAAACTGAAGGAATCAAGATGCCCCACGAAAATAACATTAAGAGTCTGGATGAGGAAGAGTACTACAAATACTTGGGTATCCTTCAAGCTGACAACATCAAGCACACTGAAGTCAAGAAAAAGATTAGAGGTGAATACATCAAGAGAGTGAAGAAGATCTTAAAATCCAAACTCAATGGAGGAAATACCATAAAGGCAATCAACACCTGGGCAATCCCAGTCATTAGGTACACAGCTGGAATAGTGGACTGGACTCAAGCAGAACTAAAAGCAATGGATAGGCAGACCAGAAAAATAATGACAATGAATCATGCCCTTCATCCACGCAGTGACATTGATAGACTTTATCTACCAAGGCAAATAGGTGGGCGTGGAATGCTACAAGTACATCAGATGGTTGAAGAAGAAAAAATGGCTTTGGAAGAATATCTGAAGAACAATGATGAAGATGCACTGAAATTAGTATATCAGGAAGGCTTACTAACTACTGGAGAGACCAAACTGGCCTTCAAGAAAGACCAAATGAAGAACAGAATAGAGGCATGGGAAGACAAAGCACTACATGGCCAATACATGAAAAAAATAGCTGGGAAAGCAGATAACAATAAAACCTGGCAATGGCTAAGAGCAGGAAAATTGAAGAAAGAGACCGAGGGACTAATTCTGGCTGCACAAGACCAAGCCTTAAGGACAAATGCATACAAAGTCAAAATTGAGAAGACAGCAACAGACAGTAAGTGCCGCCTATGCAAAGAAGCTGAAGAAACAGTGGACCACTTGGTAAGCTGTTGCAAGAAGATTGCACAAACTGATTACAAGCAGCGGCATGACAAAGTAGCAACAATGGTGCATTGGAAGATCTGCAAAAAATATCATTTGCCTGTAAGCAAAAACTGGTGGAATCATAAAATAGAGAAAGTCATAGAAAATGATAAAATTAAACTGCTCTGGGACTTCAGAATTCAAACAGACAAGCACCTGCAACATAACACCCCAGACTTAACAATTGTCGATAAGAAAGACAAAAAAGTCTGGATAGTGGATGTGGCAGTGCCTGGAGATAGCAGAATAGAAGAGAAAGAACTGGAGAAGATAACAAAATACAAAGACCTACAAATAGAAATAGAAAGACTGTGGCAAAAGCAAGCAAGGGTAGTACCAATAGTCATAGGCTCCTTGGGTGCAATCCCAAAACAACTGGAGCACCACTTGAACACCATTGGCATTGACAAATTCGCTATTAGTCAATTGCAAAAGGCAGCCTTATTAGGAACTGCTTCCATCCTGCGACGATATCTGTAATACCATCAAACATCCACATCTGCCTATCCCAGGTCCTGGGTAAGGACTCGATAGGTAGACAAAATGCCAAATCCAGTCTGAACATCTGGCTGACTGTGCGATGATCGATAATAATAATACTGTTGGAAGGGATCTTGGAGGTCATCGAGTCCAACCCCCTGCTCAGGCAGGCAGGAAACCCTACACCATTTCGGACAAATGGCTGCCAAGTCTCTTCTTAAAAACTTCCAGTGTTGGAGCATTCACAGCTTCTGGAGGCATATTGTTCCACTGGTTAACTGTTCTAACTGTCAGGAAGTTTCTCCTTAGTTCTAGGTTGCTTCTCTCCTTGATTACTTTCCATCCGTTGCTTCTTGTCCTGCCTTCAGGCACTTTGGAGAATAGCTTGACTCCCTCTTCTTTGTGGCAGCCCCTTTAGCCCCTTCTGCTTGACAATGCTAGATTTACTAGTAAATAGTATACATTGATGCTTGTTAATATTTCCTCCTTCACCATTACCCTAAAATCTGTACTAAACTTTTGCCATTGTTTTAATTACAGTAATTTAGCCTAAGTTCAGACACTGGACCATCCTCTGATTCTCTTGCTGAAAAACAGTTGACCTTTGGTTCAAATGAAATAACAAATTAAGTTTCCTCAAATAAAGCCAAGAAGAAAATTAGATTTACAAAAGATGAAGCATACCACAATTCTCCATGCCACAAAAAGCAGATTACGTAGAGTGCAAAGAACCTTTAAAGTTTATATTTGCTTGAAATATCAACAGTGAAGAATTTACTGTATGTCAAGCATGTTGACTTTCTTAGCAGTCCAGATGTGCTAGGATTGGAAGTATCCTAATTACCCAGGAGGCCCACGGAGTGTGAAATGTCTTTCCTCCTGAAGCTCTGATGTACCATGATGGGAATGTTTCAGGGTCCATAAATGCAGGCTGTTATCATCCAGTAGGGTCACTAAACGGCACTGAAAATTATCAAGAGGAACAGAGATAAAGCAACCTTTATTACCTGCAGTAGCACATCAAGAACTAAACTATTGTTTTAAGCTACAGTCCATGACTAAGCTGAAATAAAATTCCCATCTGGGATGGGACAAAGTTATACAGAGATAGATTTGTTACAGAATCTCCACTTTAGAAGTCTATTCCAAGATAGTAGCTAAGAGCAACAACCAGGCCAATAGATAAATGCTCACATATTTTATAGAGCTGGACAGCTTATTTCAGCACATATACTATATATACCAAGCACAAGAACCCCTTTTAAGACAAGATCTATCCTATAAAAAAAAAAAGTCTGGCCTAGCCATAAGGGACAGGGCAGTGATGATAGGACAACATAGGAATTGGCAGATGAGACGGGGAGGGGGATGGCTATGTGTGTGCGCGCTATGTGTGAAATAGACAATGAACAGAATGCAGATAGTTCTCGACTTACAACTGTAATTAAGCCCAGAATTATGGTTGTCATTGGAGTTGCTAAATAGAGGTCAGACCCGATTTTATGACATTTTTTTGCCATAGTCATTAAGCGAACCCCACAATCGCTAAGCAAACACCATGGCCATTAAGCAAATGCCATGGTTGTTAAGCATATCAATTTACTCAAAATGGATTTTTGCTAGCTTTTTTTTTGTTTTTGCTGAATACCAGAAGTAAATGCTGGAAACTGGCAAAAAAAAGTAGAAAATCATGGTCACGTGACCATAAGATGCAAACAAACATAAAGGTGAGCTGGTTGCCAAGTGCCTAAAATGCTACTGCATGACCACAGTGTGGGTGGTCGTGTGTGTGTATGCACGTTTGTGTGTGCACGTCAGGGCAGACTACCTATACAGCTACTAGTAAAATCTGACAGGGTATTTAACATCCTAATTTTACTTATTTTGAAAGAAAATCAATAAATCTGTTTTGCTGTTGAATTCCAGCTGTTTGATGGGGGGGGGGGTTACCAAGAGCTGCCATTAAAAAAGGGGAGGGAATACTTTGAAAGATTTATCACAAAGGTTATAAATTGCTCACACTGGTATATAACAAAGATAAATTAAAAAAAAACATGCAAGGCCTTAAGAAAAAATCTATATCAAAGCCGACCAAACAATTTGCACATTTGCGCATTTCAGAATATAAATAATCTTACCAACATTCACCCGATTTGATACATGGCATCTATTTAGAACATTGATTCTAAAGTGGTTAACCAGAAAAAAAAATCTACAGTACAGTACATTTGCAGTCAACTGACAAGTATTATACAGTACTAAATGTTATCACAAAGTCATATTTAGCTGCTTTTGACACAGGGAATATGTTCTGGACATTCGGGACACACTTGATATTTAACATGCTGGGAGAAAAGTGGCCCGAACAGGAAGTTACTTTCAGTTCTAATGAGTACCGTATATGCCGGCGTATTAGGCGACCCGGCGTATAAGACGACCCCCGTCTTTATAGCCGGGCCGCATTCCTAGAATGTCGTCTTATATGCCAGAAACTACCAGTATTTCCGGCGTATAAGACGACTCGGCATATAAGACGACCCCCGTCTTTGGCGCCGATTTCAGCGCTCGCGGAAGTCGTCTTATACGCCGGCATTTACGGTAATATACAATGACTTAATCACATAAATCAAATGAACCTGAATTTATTAGTTCTTATTAAGAGTGTGCCTCTTTGGTTCAGACATTTGTTCAGCAAAATGGGATTGCTCTGCCTTTGTATTTTTTTGTATTACTTTCTGTGTTTGGAAGCCATTTCCCTAATCTATTTCACCTTAATATAAATTCATTAACGTGGTACTATAAATTTTTAGAAATGTGGAAAATATTTGTAGTTGGGTAGTAGGTGTTGGTGTTGGTTCCGCTGATGATGTTACCTAGCCTGGTGATGAAATGTTCCTAAACTAAACAACAAGCTTAGACAACAAACCACCACCGACCATAAACTTTTACCCTGCATGATGTTGTCAAACCTACTCCAATAATATTCCATTTCTTGTATTGCCTTAAAATTCTGTCCATCAAGTCTAAGCACTCCAAGCTATTTCTGGGCTTTTCATAGTGTTACACAATAGTAAGAACTTAGACAAATTGTGTTTTAGATCAGTTAACTCAAAGTTACCTGAGCTACCAGTTTCCAGGGATAAATTTTACCTAGCTGATAATCTGAATTCCTGATGTCTGAATTAAACACACACCCTTTTTGAAGTGAGCATTTTTAAATCTGCCTTTTTCACTTTTGCATTCTTTGGATAGGTTAATTTTTTAAAGTGGTGTGCTCCAGACTATTTGTTAATGCCCAACCCTAATCACTATTTTAGATTTAAAATTAAATATATTGAACACCAAATTGACACTCAGCAGAGCATACCAGTTTTCCTACAGGTATTTCCTGATTGAATGGAATATACAAATGGAATATTAAAAAGTACTACAAAATGCAGGATCTTTTTCCTAAGTTGAAAATATTGAAGGAAATTACATGATACATTAAATATATAGCTCTTTGCTTTCTTTTTTTTATTCCTAGGTGAGTACATGACACTCCAATGTAACACAGCACCACTGGCAGAAGACATTTAAGAGAACTGTGCAGCGAAACAGATTCAAAGGGGAAAGGGGGATTTGGTGTGTACGTGTGAACATACTCATTGTGTCTGTTGGCAATGTTTTAATCAAGCTGAAAACACACAAACTAATGAAAAGAAGTGTTTGTTTAAAAAATTTGTGGCGCATGCAGCCATGCACATTCTGAATCACCCTTTGAATTCAGATCAGTGCATAGCCCTGGTATTTAGCCTTTTTAAATGTTTAGCCCTTGCCTTCCAATCTGCTATTCTCCAAACACAGAGTTAAAAAGAGATAACCTTCATATTGGTGCTAATAGTTGGTTTTTTTAATAAAAAAAAATCCTGCAGGACATTTCAGGCTGCACGTTACTGGGGAAAAATGTTTACATCATTTCCTTCTTTCACAAACACATAGCCCCAATCCAGAGGAGGGTCCCATAGGGAAAACAAGACGTATGTCTAATCATACGTCTGATATACAGATAGTCCTTGGTTAAAACTGCTTAACAATGGGAATCATGGCAGTCCCCACTACTGTCATTAACTGACTCCCACAAATTGTTAAGTGAGGACCCACCCTGATCCAAACCATTCACACCCTGGTCCCTCCCAGCCCCAAGCCTTGATAAGGTAAGGGACTGCCTGCTCTGTCTCCTCTTGAACTCCACCCACATGCCTCTCTTCCCACTCCATTCTGCCCTTTTGGCTGCCTGCTGACCCACTTCCAACTGCCCCTGCCACTCAGCCCTGACACCACAGCACTTACCAGTACAATACTGGCCTGGGTCTTCTTTCAGACTGGTGCAGTCAGAGTTTCTCTCACATCCCTTCCAGGGTCTCCATTCTGCTCGACCCAGGGTCTTCTTTCACAAAAAAGCCAGACATATGAAAGTAGGGCTGACTGCCCTGGCATAAAAGGACCCAGAAGCTGGGGCCTTCTTTCATGCACCAGACTTCTTTGGCAAAAACAAGCCCTGGGTGGAACATGAAGGGAGAGCCTGGCCGGCATGCAGCAACCCTGGATGGGGCACAAGAGAAAGGCCCAACTGCACCAATGTAAAAGAACATGGTGTGAAGGAAGATCACAAGGGTGGAGTACTGGTGTGCGTTGCAACAGGTCTAGACAAGGACAGCTGGTGGCAATGGGTAAGCAGACAGCCATAACAGGGTCATGACTCTGGGTGGGCCTGAATTCTGTTCACATGACCACACAGACACTGCAATGGCCAGAACTTCGAGGACTGGACATAAGTCCATTCATTCAGTATTATCATAACTTTGAATGGAAATTAAGCAAAGTTGATCTCTATACCATAATGCACATTTTAATGAATTGCTCAGATTGTTATTTAAATGTTCCATTAGCTGAACAAATTTAACCAGCAGCATATTCAATCTATTGCAGAACTCTATCACATTCAAGGAGAGCATAATTGCCACTGGGTAAGTTCAAGCTTTAGTTTTATTTATTAATTCAATTTATAAGGACAGGAGTCTGAATCATCTTTAGGATATCTAAATGGAATGAACAGGAGACAGGACAGTTCATGATTCTCAAAGCCTTCCTCCCAGTAACTACATCAAGCAGTGTTGGGTCTATCAGGAAGGTGGCAACAAAACATGAAAGAAGATGACAACAAAGCTGGAATCCTCCCTCTGACAGGTTCTGCTGGAGCTGAGATCCAAAATCAAAGTGTTCCTTTAAATATATAGGATTGGGGAGCTTGGAATAAAATGAACGTCAGTTCATAAATACTCCAGGGATCATACTGAGTTACCAGCTACATCAGTGCTATGTAGCAAGTCACATTAAAACGCTTTCATTTTAATAGTGAGTAATTGCATTATCGCCAAGGAATTTGGTTGCATCAGTTTTACTCACCTGTTCAGGAATGAAATGTATCTGCATGACGGTGTTGGTCTCTTCATGTAAGCCCATGAATTCCACACCTGGAGCACCATAACTGAACTACTATTGAGGTCAATAGCGCTGAAGTATACATATATTACAACTGACATCTTGCATGAACAATTAGTTATATTTTAGGACAACGGTAATTCTTTTTTGTATTGTATCTAGAATTAGGCTGATTACACTTCTTCTAATAACATTTTTATATGTTTGAAATAGCTGAGGATTATTTCCATTAATCTGAAGAGAAGAAAGCAGAAGTATAGCAATTTACTCCTTGATTTACATGAGATCCCGGAGTAAAGTACCCTGAGCGCAAAAGGAAAGATGACTTATAAACCTAACAAATACACTAAAATGGAAAAGGGTTTTTTCAAAGCCTTTCCTGATACTTTCTAACAGGTTTTTAAGATTTATGTTTTTGAGGGGCTTGATCACATGCACCTTTTTTTAGAATTGAGCAGGATGGAGTGACTGAAACTTGTTTATTCCCAAGGAGGGTCACGTTTCAATCCACAAATCCAGCTATGCAGATGATCCAATCATACAATCAATTTGCAAAAGAGGAGCCAATTAAAATGACAATTATGTGGAAAAGCATTCAGATTCTTGGCCATCCATTTCCTTCACTCTTCTATATTTAACCGGGTTCATGCCGCAGGGATAAGCATTTATTTTAGATATTGGGGTTAAATGAAAGAGAAGCCATTTTAAAGCAGTCTCTTTTTTATTTCAATCTCCAAACTAAAATTGCCATTTTCCATTCCCCATGAGAGAAACTAGCTTAACATGGCACAACTTGAGCTCCTAGGACTTCACTCTGAAGTGATTAGGTTATCCTGGTTCAAGTCTTATCCCCATTTCAAAGACAACCGACTTAAAGCAAGCTAGCATTTTTCCATCCTACTCTCCCAACCCATTCTGCAATACAGCGATAACCTTAGTACTATTCACGTTCACAATTACGTTTTATACGATGAGGAAGAACAAGAACAGCAAATATAATTTGAATTCTGATTCTATCCACTTTAGCCTGCTGGTAGGGAACAGAAAGAGTGAACGGAACCAGGAAATCTCTTCTGCATTTAGGAAGACCAAATATCTTAACTGAGCTGTTATTTTTATAGTCTAATAATTTAGATAATGTGCAGAATTTTTCAAATGAAGTTCTTTCTACAGACTAAGAATGAGGGCTGTGCAGTGCTTTGATTAAAGTTTTTAAAAATGCTTTGTACACAGTCCCTAGAAAAGGCACAGTTGCTTTAAAGAATTATAGATATGTACTATTTTTGGGTTCCATAGCATCTTCGGGGATTCTAGTCTAAAGCATTATATCTATTAAGTGTGCAACTAACCTACTTTCTCCCTTAAGACTGATTCGAATGCAGAAATAAACAACTGAAAGGATACATTTTGATGGCTCCTGCCCGGGTCCCAATAGCCATAAGATGGAAGAAAGCACTGTAGCCCAGAGCACTTGGCTGATGAGGAAAACCATGTTCAACGGTCTGATGGAAAAGGAAAAGATGAACCAGCAACATACATTATACATGAAGACAAAAAGCTGTGCAAAAAGTGAACTTACATAAGAACAAATTTCACCATAACATCTGGAATCAAGCAATATAACATTGAAATAAAGTACTTCTTCAGACAAATCTTACAAAACCAATCACACTTAAAGACATTATAGAACAATTTCCTCTAGAACAATAGCTCAGAAATAGTTTAAAATCCTTTTACTGTAAAACATTGATAGCACTCATCCAGACGAGGTGTCAGTAAAATCACTCTCAAGAACCTTTATTTCCGGAATTTCCATATTTATAAGGTGACCAACTTTTTTACAACAAAAAGGAGGACACGAATAAATTGAAGAAAAAAATATCATAAATAAAAGAAACATTGTATTTATTGCAACAATAATACAGAATACCCTATAATACGATAAATGCATAATAAAAAACATTTGTAACAATAACATTTTATATTGTAATTATGCTTACATGCCTATTAATTATTTAAATGAGTACTTTTCCATTGAATGAGTATTTTTTGTCAATGTATCATTTTCTAACAATATATTGGAAATATTTGAACAAGAAATATCCTTCATATTGAATTTTATGGCAAGTGCTACAGCTGGAGTATCAACATTCAATCTCGATTTCTCAATTGTCCAAAAATCTACATGGCTGGACTGCACGGGGGTGGGCAGCGGAGGCAAGTGTTGTGAGCCAGGCACTCCAGGAGGCCACTTAGTGTGCAGGGTGAGGTGGTGGCAGCACAGGTCAGCACTGCGTAGACCACCAGCTGGCTCGGCCCATGGAAGGTCAACTGCCCGCCGCACCCCCGCCCACAGCAGCCCCGCCAGCACCGCTGCCCTGCCGTGGAGAGCCGGCCCTGCGGCTCACAAAGCACCAGCCGAGCCAGTTCCGGCCCTGCAGCCGCCCCCCAACACCACCGCCCACCCTGCGCATCCCCATAGAACCAGCCCCACAGCTCACAAAGGCAAAGCACCAGCCACGCCGGCTCCAGCCCAGCAGCCACCCCCCCAGCCACCCCCCAGCACCACCGCTCACCCTGCACATCCCCGTAGAGTCGGCCCCGTGGCTCGCAAAGGCAAAGCACCAGCCGCGCCGGCTCCGGCCCTGCAGCCGCCCCCCCCCCAGCATCACCGCCCCCCTGCACATCCCCGTAGAGCCGGCCACACGGCTTGCAAAGGCAAAGCACCAGCCGTGCCGGCTCCGGCCCTGCAGCCACCCCCCCAGCCTCCCCCCAGCACCACCGTCCATCCTGCGCATCCCCGTAGAGCTGCCCTTCGGCTTGCAAAGGCAAAGCACCAGCCGCGCCGGCTCCAGCCCTGCAGCCGCTCCCCCAGCCGCCCCCCCAGCACCACTGCCCACCCTGCGCATCCCCGTAGAGCCGCCCCCACAGCTCACAAAGCACCAGCCATGCTGGCTCCGGCCCTGCAGCCACCCCCCAGCCGCCCCCAGCACCAGCGCCTACCCTGTGCATCCCTTGTAGAACTGAATAGGGAAGATCAAGAGAAACATACCGCTACAGTCTCCTTCAGCTATCTGCGGAACTAAGTAGGAGATGGTGTAGTTGGGTAGCAGTGAGGGGTGCAAAGTTGCATGTGCAAAGTTTGCCGCCCAGGTGTTTTGGCACGCTCAGCAGCAATTCCTATTGGCTTTTGAAAGCCAATAGGGGGAGTAGCACAGTTCAGGCAAAAGTTGAAAAAAACCATCAAAAAAAAGGTCCCGGAACGCCTTCTGAGCGTTCTATGAGGGAAAAAAAGCCCTGCAGATAAGTCTTCAAATATAGAAAAAGAGGACATTTAGGAGGACATTTTCGAGGGAGGACTGTCCTCCCAAAAGGAGGACGGTATATGGAAAAGGAGGACATTTAGGAGGACACTTTTTGAGGGAGGACAGAACTCAAAAAAGGAGAACAGTTGGTCACCTTAATATTTAGCTTGTTAATGTTAATTTTAACAAATTCTTTTCTATGTGCTGTAGGATTTTCTACAGTGGAGACCTAGCAATCCTGCACAGCATTGCCTTTACTCTGTAAATATATCAGATCACAAAAACATGCATCCTATGGCCTTATATAGCTAGACCTTTAGTCCATATAGGTATCATTAATCTTAAAAACAGTATTCCAAAGTACAAGTAAAGCAATTTTAGAAGCAAAGCAGGCAAACAAAATATGTAGGAAAATATATAACCTGGTTTGAAGATTGCTCTAATCCAGTGTCCCCTACCCATAAGTCTGGTGAATAAGCCACAAGGATTCTATTAACAGAACATCTATGCCATCAAGCATGGTTTACTAGCCAGAGGTTGTAATAAAAAAAATAACTGGATATGCACAAACATGTAAAACATACTTTCTCTTTCGCATTTACAAGAATCAGTGATTCTTCAGGCATAGATGTATATGTTAAGTGAAGAGAGAAGTTTTGCCCTTTACTATATTGAAAATGTCATCTGATATTTCTTTCTTCCATTTGCAGCCCTCTACTTAGGAGCAAATACACAAACCATGGTGAAAGATTTTTAGAATAAGGGTTTAAATCAAACCCCATTATGGCCAAGATGCTGAGAACTTTTGGGAACATATTTCTATACTATGAAACTGAGCAACTCTGTTTGCTTGACAGAGTCATCAACAATTAACAATCTGGGAAATATACTAACAACAGAAGTATTTATTTACTGTAATGATTAGTGTAAGGCATAAATAGATGGGCTCAGCAGATAATCTCGCTGAAGGAGACAATTGCGTCTTTTTTATTCTTAATGCCAGAAATATGACACAACTGACAAAATTTATAAAGTTCAGCTTCAAATCAGTCACATTTCTGGTTTGATAAAAACCTAAAACTACAGCATGATCAACAGTATCTAAACTTACTTCTTCCAAAATATGGATGTATCTAGGACTGTGCAGAATAAAATTATTCTCTTGTGAAGCGTGTCATGGATTCAATCTGTATATACAGAATTAATATCTGCAGGTGGAAGAGGTTTTCAGCTTAGCTGAAACGCCACTGGGTATCATTTTAGGGGCTTTTTCCAAGCAGGATACATGGGATGCAATAGAAAGCCAAGTTGTCTTATCATGATAGTATCCTTCAAGAATTACTTGCAATAACTGGCTGTCTGAAAAGAGGCAGACAAAAGACCTGTATATGTACAAATACTGAAGTGTCTCTCCAGGGTGCCTACAGATAGTCCTCAAGTTATGACTGTAATGGAGCCTGCCCATTATGGGTATACGTCATAACGGTTATAAAACAGATCGGTCACGTGGCTGACCCAATTTTATCATATTTTCTGTGGCCGTCATTAAATGAATGCAATAGTTGTAAAACAAAGGCAGCATGGGCACCATGGTACTTTTATGCAATGTCTTATAACAACAACAACAACTATAATAATAATAATGATGATGATGATGATGATGTTGGAAGGAACCTTGGAGGTCTTCTAGTCCAACCCCTTGCTTAGGCAGGAAATCTTATACCAGGAGTGTCAAACTTGCAATGTCACGTGACGTGACGTGACGTGACGTATCACAACTTTTTTTCCATTGCCAGCAATGGGGTGGGCATGGTTTCAGCATTGATTACATAACTGAAGCAAATAAGCTTATGAGTTTTATCAAAGCATCTTTTTCAACTATACTCGGCTACTATGAATGCAATGGACATTACTCAGTATTTATTATCTGCAAGTATTTTAAGCCCCATATTTAAGAAAAAAACATGTTAATGTTTTAAGTCCACAAAGCGTATCACAGTGGTCCCTAACCTTTGTGGCTTGGCGGCCTGGCTGGGGGGGGTGGAGATGGGAATTGGGCCACGTGAACAATGGGTCGGCGCTCATGCGTGCGTGCACACACAGCCCTTGTGCAAGCCGCCAGCCAATGCACATGCACACTCGACTTGCGCAAGTGTTAGGCCGGCGCACGCACAAAAGAGTACCCACCAGCCTGCTCCTCATGCAAGTTGAGTTGCGCACACACACTTGCCCCAGCCAGCAACTCGCACAGCCCCAATTCTGAACAGGGCATGACCTGGCAGTGGGCCATGGCCCATGGGTTGTGGACCCTTGGCCTATTTATTACACAAGTGGAAATCTTTCAAGAAATTTTATTTCCACTGATTTTACCAGCCTGAACAACATACGTTGTTTGAGAGCCCACTCACCCTCAGGAAAGTATATTTAGCTGTATAGGAAAGAATAACTTTATTTATAGTGCTTTGCTTTCAGTTTAATCACAATTAGCTACATTTTATAGCATTCTAACTCTTTGTAGCACAACCAACATGGCCACTGATAAATGAAATTTATTTGGGCATAAAAACAAAAATATTCAGATTTTGTAAAAAAAAAAAAAGAAAAGAAAAAAAACCTAAGATGGTTGCACCTTAGAACATAAAGTACAGAACCAGTAGGGGACAGAAGCAGGTACACCTGGAGTGGGTGTGGAAGGAAAGAAAACAATGAAACCGTAGTGGAGAGCAAACAAACATACACACAGAAGCCAGCTCAGTTTTGCTGACTGATTATGAGCCATCAAGTTGGCTTTTATTTAGGGAAAGTATATTTTATTCTCAGAACATGGAACTCCATATTTGGTTGTTTGTCACGGGCGGGGCCAACTTTCAGACAAGTGAAAGGATTTTCTCCCAAGTCTCAGTCAAAAGTGACACTATCATGTTATAGCCATGAGAGAAACAAGCTGCTTTCTGAATCTGCCCTTAGAAGTACAGCAGATCAAAACTTGGCAACTGCTCTGCCACCACACAAGCCTGTACTTACCCCAGTGAACAAAGCGGGCTGGAAGACCTAGCAGCTTAAAGAACTCCACTCAGGTATGAATCAAGTGGATTGCTTCCAGGTAGGTAAAACTCAGGTGAAACCAGCCCGTCTGGCAGCTGAACCTGGCTGATCAGCTAACTTCACAATTGAGGACATGTCTGGCCCTGCAGAACTTTACAACATGCCATACCAAGAAGAGGGAATTAAATTTCACACTGTGCTACTCATTGGTCTGAGAATTTTTGTAAGATAGAACCACAGGTGTTCTTAGTATCCCCAAGTGACAGCTGCTTATGTTGCTGGGATACATGTACTTATAAGTGAACAAGGCACTCTCTGGTTAGGAGAGAAATACAGCCTCCCTCCCACCCACCCACCCACCCACGGACCACATGCTGCAACAACACCATAGAGATACTGTACTAAAAGGATAATCTCTTTCAGTTGCGTATCTGCTTTTGGCCTTGCCTGGGGGGAATGCCTGAGTGAACAGATCAATGTTCCCTTGTTTTAAAGATATGTCTGACCATACAGTGGACATGCATATAAGAAGGAAAAATTCAAGAGCAACAAAATGAGGAAAAACACTCAAAATAAACAAACTATAAGACAAAATCTTTTTTAAAAAAACAAAACCCAAACAGTCAAATTCAAAAGATAGCATTTGTTTAAAAAATGTTTTATATTACTCTGGGAAGACTTAAACAATTCAAACAGAACTCAATTGTTGCCATAGTCTTACATTTGTTTCACTTTCATTTGGAGACAGATTAAATCAGGGGTCCCCAACCCCCGGTCTGTGGACAAGTACCAGGCCACAGCATGCCAGCAACCAGTCCGCACAAAGAAGGAAAGCCCCATCCACGGGATGCAGGCAGCACACAAAACCACGCACCCTCCGGTCCCTGGTGCCCAAAAGGTTGGGGACCTCTGGATTAGATTATTTCAAGAAGGAAAATGTTTTAATGAAGCTAGAAATACCCCAAATATCTGGATTTGTAATAGTTTGAGGTTGAAAGCTCAGTTGTTCGAAGTTTGAAGTTCACCGTTCTGACTCTACTGGAAGTATTGTGTAATAAAACAGCTCCAGGTTGAATTTGAAAAGAGGTCTTTTTGAGTTTGGGAGAGGGAGGACTATTTCAAGTGTTCAACCAGACAGATATTCTTCAAGCTCTAAACCGTTTGCAATGTTTTATATATCTTTAAAAGCTTGAGTGAAACTAATTATGAGAGCTGCCATAGGGTGTGCCTGCCAATACTGCAGCTTTTGGGGAATCAGTCAGTGGATTCTCTCTCCACCCGATCCCACAATGCAACTTTGTTTATGTACTTGAAACTCACTCCTCTAATACTCTTTATTTTTGATGCAGCTTTTCAGGGAGGAAAACATTTTCTTTTAGATTAAGAATACTAATATTTGAATTTTACACACTGATAATACAAATGATATCTATGGTTTAGAAGACCCAGTCTTCCAGGCAAATAGGAATCCCAAGTTGAATATTCACAGTAGCTTTGGGATTTTGTTTATTTATTCGCCAAAAGCACAGTACTCACAACACCAAGGAGAAAGACTCGAAAAGCTGGTTTGCTTTAAAGCAAAGACTGAGCTGTAGGCATTATTTGTTTGCAGTTAAGTATACTTATATGTAACTGAAGCAGTTTGAAATAAAAATTGGGATGCTACATGGCCTCCAGAGATAAAAAAAATGGACTTGCAGAAGTCCTTGCAAAATGTGACATTTTAGCAAGGTTTCTTTTAAAAGAGAATTGATATTTAGTCACTTTTAAGATGTATTAGTTAAAGCAAATCAATGGATGAAGAAGCTATCAAAGTGTTCACTAAATTAATGCTAAATTGAGCCACCCCGAGTGATTTGCTGAGGTAGGAGCTATAGAAATCAAGTAAATAAGTACAGGTAGTCCTCAATTGAATCCAAAATTTGTGTTGCTAAGTGTGACATTTGTTAAGGGATTTTCCCCCCATTTTAGGACCTTTTGTGCCACAGATGTTAAGTGAATCACTGAAGTTGTTAAGTTAGTAACATAGTTGTTAAGTGAATTTGGCTTCCCCATTGAGTTTGCTTGTCAGAGATTGCAAAAGATGATCCCATGACCCTAGAACATGCAATCGTCATGAATCAATTGCCAAGCATCTGAATTTTGATCACATGATGATGGAGATGGCTCCAACAGTGGTACGTGTGAAAAACATGTATGTCCCTTTGAGCAGTGTGACACAGTGGTTAGAATGCAGTATTGCAGCCTACTTCAGCTCAATGCCAACAGTTTGATCCTCACTGGCTCAAAGTTGACTCAGCCTTCCATCCTTCTGAGGCCGGTAAAATGAGGACCCAGACTGTTGGGGAGCAATAAGCTGACTCTGTAAACCTCTTAGAGACGGCTGTGAAGCACTATGAAGAGGTATATAAGTCTAAGTACTAAGAGGTGTTGTAAATCAAGGACTACCTTGACTAAGTAAATAAGTAAGTAAGTAAGTGGGATAGGCAAATTTCTGTGGTTCTGCATAGGGTAGGCCAAAGGGCAGCGAATGGGGTGAAACAGGTGAGTGTCCCGTCTGAGCCACTTTCTTAAATAGTCACAGCTGAGAACCCCACAAGGTGCCCCCTCCAAGGCTGCACCCATCACTGCTTTCATGAAGCAGAAGTGGTGCTGCTGTTGGCCACACTGGTGCTTGGCTCTGCAAAACTCACTCTGCACCCAGGAGATAGGCAAAGTGGGCGGAATTGAAGTAGTCCAGGTAGGACAGGAAAATATATGGTGGGAAACAGCGCAATAGTCATAAATGTGACTGCTCAGAAAGCGCCCAAATTCTGATCACATGGTCATGGGAATGCTTCAACTGTCGTAAGTGCAAGCAGTGATTGTAAGTTCATTATTCAGTGACATCATAACTTTGAATAATCACTGAAAAAAATGGAAATAATCTGAGAACTACCTGTAGGATTCAGAAGCCATGTATTCTCAGTTGTGGCACCTGTTCTTTGAAATAATCTTCTCCCAACACAGGCCTTGGCCCTGATCCTATAATACTTTAGGGAGGCCATTAATATCTAGCTCTTCCCCCAAGCCTTTGGGCCAGAATGAATAGAGTCTCCACTCTTAGGAGCCATCATGGATTCAGTCATGTTTACCATTTATGTTTACTGTTTATTTGGTTTTAATGACAGGTTTGCTTTGCTTTTCCATTTTTTTTTTCCTCACTGCCCAGAGTTAAAACTGTTTTGAGACAGTGGGCCATATAAATGTTGCAAGTAAATAAATAACCAGATACATCAATAAATTCATTGTTTCATTGTGGTTATCTAGTGAATAAGCAATGTGTTAATTTAATAGCTACATTTCTACTGCACATTTAAACATTCTAAGGCTTTCCACGCACCATTACACCATATAAAATACAGCAGGCAATCTTTTCATGGCTCTTAAAATGCAATCAAAATAATGTGCAGCTAAGAAGAGTTTCCATGTAAAATGGGCATGACAAACCTTGTAGAGACAATAGCTCACCTAAAATTGCACAAATATGCCGCTCAAAATCAGTATTTTGGTATCCAATGTCAATGGTGCAATCTTAAGAGGTTTTTGAAGACCATAAAAATGGGATTCAGGCTACCTGAGATTTGGTTCTAAGCTCCCTATTCCAGTGTAGGACGAAATCTATACTATGCCGGTACAGATAGCCCTCAACTTACAACCATTCGTTTAATGAATGGTTACAACCATTTGAAGTTACAACGGCACTGAAAAAGTGACTTGTTGACTATTTTTCACTTATGACCATTGCAGCATCCCTATGTGGTCACGTGATCAAAATTTGGATGCTTGGCAACTGGCTCATATTTATGGCAGTTAAGTGTCCAAGGTCATGTGATCATCTTTTGCAAACTTTTGACAAGCAAAGTCAATGGGGAAGTAGATTCACTTTACAACCAAGCTACTAACTTAACAACTGCAGTGATTCACTTAAAACTATGGCAAGAAGGGGTGTAAAATGCAGCGAAACTCACTGAAAAACTATCTCACTTAGGAGTGGAACTGTTGGGCTCCAACATTATGTGATTAGGAATTATGTGATGATATACAGTAGATTAATTAATATTTAACAATGCAATTGAGCTCAATACTGCAAATTTTTAACCTTAACTTTAAAAGAACCTTCCAGAATGTAGCTGTATTTCCAATGATTTTTTACTTCATGGACATTATTAAAGAAAGATTTCCTGGGTTGAGTACAATTTAATGTTTTAAAATAAATTATCATTCAATAAATCTGATTGCTTTGTGAAATTTGTATAGCAGGCATATATTTTTTTTTCTGCCCTGGGCCAATTCACCACAAATCACACCAATCAGGCTAAACATGTAAGTTAAAAGTACTGCCATCTCATGATTTAAGAGAGAGAGAAAGAAAAGGGTCAAGGATGGATACTTCCTGCACTCCAGTTTATATTTAGCAAATGAAACTTAAGTGTGTAAACCAACTGCAAATGAGAATCTGGTTACCCGAATCTGAATATCAAAATTATATTTTCAAATGAAATCATTTTGGTGGCTTATCTTTAATGTGGAATTCCATGCATGAACAACTGAATCTGCAATTCTCCAGTTCACTATGAAGAAGTATGGCAATTAAATGCCTCAATTTATCATTCCTAAAGTAAAATAATCACAAGGCCAGAATGTAAGCTTTGTGTTGTTCTCCAGGTAGTGTGGGTTACAATCCACTTTCCCTGTTAAACAGCTGACTGTCCTCTGAGTAGGAATGATAGAAACTGAAGTCTCTCTGGAGACCAGCAGGGGAGGGAATACAATCACAAATTACTTTGGCTTTCTACAACTGATTTTTGAATAGCACTGCTTAGTCATAAAAATCTTGGGAAGTAAAACACTGAAGCTATCCCAGTGCTTCTCAGCATTTGCAAGAGGTGTGTTAACCTATCTTAAGGTTTCCATGCAAGACTGGCCATAATTCAGTATTGTAAATCAAGTCATATTTCTTTTCCCTCAGTTGCTATATATCTGCTCTCTTTTTCATAACTGTTAAGTCAGAGAAAGTGACATTTTTACAGATTTACACAAAAATTAAGCACTAGTAGAATATGTAAACACCACAAAAACACTCTACCTTTTACTTCTTCTAGATATAGTTAACCACCTCTTAGCAATAGCACTTAGACTTATATACCGCTTCACAGTGCTTTACAGCCCTCTCTAAGCGGTTTACGGAGTATTGCCCCCCAATAATCTGGATCCTCATTTTACTGACCTCAAAAGGATAGAAGGCTAAGTTCAACCTTGAGCTGCTCAGAATTGAACTCCTGGCAGTTGGCAGAATTAACCTGTGATACTTCATTCAAACCACTGCACCACTCTTCTTAGCCACCACAACTGGGACAAGCAACCCTATTGCTAAATGCTATGGTCACAACGTGAAACATCACATAAACCCAACTTGCAATTTTATTTCCCTATTTTAAATTCTGCTTGTCTTGCACTGTAATGGTAATCATCTGACTGTGGAACACTGCAATGGTCATAAGCAGAATCACTTGCAGAGTGATAGTGACTACGTGACTGTGGGATGCTGAGATGGTCACAAATGTAAAGATTAGTCGTAAAGCTATTTTTTTACACTGTCGTACCTTTGAATGGTTGTTAGAGGAGGGCCACCTGTTGTTTACTGCACTGTTTGTGATGTTGAGTTCAAAGCAGGTTTCAGAATGTAGAGAAGCTTATTTTCAGTTAACAGAAATCTATTTAGAGTTACTTTAATAGCCATATCAGTATTAGCTTTTCAGATTTTTCACTAAATAATCATACCAACTGCTTTCATTTTTAAAAATAAAATTTAACACTCCTCCTACTCGCACTGAAAGGGTGCATACAAGCCTGTGAATTGTACACTGCCCTTTGCTTATTTAAAAGCAGTACTATATCCAAACCACAATAGCTGCCATGTGCTTCCACGGAGGGAACATATTGCCAGAGAAAAAGACTTTGTGTCTTAAAAATTATAATTGAAAAGTATGAGTTCTAAATGGCCATCTGGAATTCAGGAAACCATCTGCAAGGTTAAGACATGAAAATATATATTAAAAAAATCTATTGTCTCAATAGTAGCATAGGTCCAGTACAAGGTGAAGATTGATTAAATTTTATACCACCAACTCCCAACAACTCTGGGAGGTTTTATCAGACACTTTTGTATTTCTTGCTACGTTCTAAGCTAAGCCAAAAATCAAGTATGATTATGGGCAAACTGCATTTGGAAGAGTCATAGGGTTAAAGAGTCCCATCTCTTCCATACTTCAATTCACCTGAATCAGCAATGAAACATGAAATATGGAAAAGTTCTGTACTTGTTTCCTCTCAGATCTTATTCGAGCTCTGTGACGTACCTTGTTAAACTGAAAAAGGTCACGCTTGAGCCTTTCTCTTACGGTATCATGTCCAGGCCTCAGAAATCTTCTCATTTTCCTCTTTAATCACGAGGCACCAAAAGCTGTAGAGAAGGCAAAAATATATTTAGAGACACTTGGATATCAGCTACATGCAACGGACTTAGATAGAAATAAAAGTGAAAATTCCAATACTGCAGAAGAGAATATCTGCAGCTCAGGGTTGAACTGTGGAGTTCTTGATGCTCTCTGAGCTTGATAGTTTGCTTGCAGACTTTTCATCATCCAAACAGGTAACATTATCAGCGTGAGGGAGTGTAGGTAGCAAAACTGATTCTTAGTTGATTGATGTTGTTACCAAATTGTCCGCAAGCAAATAGCCAAGCTTAGGGACTACTAAGAATTCCACAGAATGAAACTAGGTATCTTTCATCTTTAAATTAGCAAAAAAGAGATTACACTACAGATCAGAGGTTAGGTAAAAGATTCCAGTAGGTTATTTAAAAGGTCTTCAATATCCCAGAATGGTAATTAGTACTAGTATCTCCTGTCACAGCAAATTCAAGTTTATTGCATATGGGAGAAAGGAAATAGGGAGCTTAGTCTCCCCTTAAGTATAATACAGTTATCTACAGTTGTTAATAAAACATATTAAAATAATGTTACATGCACAAATATACATTTTATGTGTTATGTTATTATGAAGACATTTCTTCTATGTTCATATTACCCAGCTCTATAATCTAAATCAAGAATCCAGTTTAAAGGATTGTCATTCTACTTTGGCCTTTATTAGAATTGATTTATTGCAAATATTTCTAGGAATTAAAAACCCCATATCCTTAGAGATATCTTCTAATATATTTTACTGTATGTCATTTGGGACTGGAATGGTTAAAGCAACACATAAGCACTTGAAATTAATTGTGGGCATTGGTGCATACACCCACATACACATATACACCTCATTTTAAAAGGCCTAGCTATGTACCATATCAAATATGCTGTCATAAGACCATAACAAATACCATTCTGTTAACTGGTTCTACTTACCAGGACACTAGGTTTAAAAATTGTCCGGCTCCAATTTAAAAGATCAACTATTACTTCAGAAATATTAGAACAAAGCAATCTATTGGATACCAATCAAACTGACTGGCCTCGCAAAGGTCCCTCAAACTAGGCCTATAAGTTGATATAAATGTGAATGGCAGGTTCCAGTGGAGAAAGGTGATCCCCCAAGTAAACTGAGTGGAGATTAGGACTGAATTAGTCTCAGGGATGGCAATCAATGTGATACTATATAACATATCTCAACTGACTTTAGAATTGCACATACCGATAACGCTGACATAGCCAAGACCTATTCCACAAATCATACAAAAACCTGTAACACCACCTGTTGAGCAAGCTCTCACAGAAAGATCTAAAATCCACAATACCATTTCTAATGTTATATCAATCAAGTAAATTAAAAGGATATCATGGTTAACAGCATATTCAAATCTCTGAAAGACCCATCAGAATATATGCATTTTTTAAATCTATTCCTCAGTGTAAGTCATATCAGTACAACCTAAACAATTTACACATAGAACACAGGCCTGAAACCAGATTGCATGTGAATCTTTTCACAATTATTTTTTATCCTTTTAATGGGTATTATAATGAAGGTGTCCTTGACCGAGTTGAAGATGGCAGGATCGTAATGGGTATTTATTTTTGCAAAGGAATATCAAATTTAGGCTGTATAGACAAAGAGGACCTACAGCCAGTTTTATGTTTTGTCTATATTTGGCCTAGAAACCTTAAGTGAAATTCTGTTCCAATAGAAGGAGTAAAGTTCTATTAAAATTATGTTTTAGAATTGCAGCCACTGTTGAAGAGAAACAAGTAGAAAGCAAGGTTTCCTTAAATGAGATGTTGAAGACAATAAATAAAAAGATATGCAACTCCAAATAACTATTTTTATGAAAGCACAGGAAAGCTCAAAGAAGAAAATGGTAAAACAATAAATAAGGTCTGCATCACCTTTGAGTATAGAGTACTTGTATCTTTTCATATAAAATGTTGTGTATCTCTTGAAAAACTAAAAAAACAACGATCTAAATAGAAAAAGAAATTATTCTGAGTCAGTGCAATTTATAGTCCAGAGTTCACTTGCCTTCATTTGCAAAAAAAGCTGGGGAAAGTTTATGACCATAAAGGAAGGCCAATTTAAAAGGAGAAGGCTGAGAAATCGAAGGTTACCGCCTCAAACGTAAGATGTGCAGGAATAGTCACACAAAAGGCACTGTGGATTGAGCAAAACAAAAAGAAACCTTTGAGCCATACATCTGTATAAACCGAGAATCAGCTTCCTCATTCACAGTGTTTTGCATTCAGATTAACAATGTTGCAGAATACAGAATAACAGAGTTGGAAGGGACCTTGGAGGTCTTCTAGTCCAACCCTGTGCAATCAGGAAACCCTATGCCATTCCAAACAAATGGCTGTCCAATCTTTTGTTAAAATCCTTTAGGGATGGAGCACCCACAGCTTCTGAAGGCAAGCTGTTATACTGGTTAATTATTATCTCAGGAAATTTCTCCCTAGTTCTAGGTTGGACCTCTCCTTGATAAGCTTCCATCCTTTATTTCTTGTCTTGCCTTCAGGTACTTTAGAGCAGTGGTTCTCAACCTTTCTAATGCCGCGACCCCATAATACAGTTCCCCATGTTGTGGTGACCCCCAACCACTTATACATCACCGGGTGCCAGGGGCATGGCCAAAGAGAAGGGGAAAAAATGGCGGACAGCCTTGTTTGGCGACCCCCGTGAAATGATCGTTCCACCCCAAATGGGGTCCCGACCCACAGGTTGAGAACCACTGCTTTAGAGAGTAGGTTAACTGTGCCCCTCAAATACTGGAAGACTGTACTCCTAGTTCTTCTCTTTGTTAAACTAGACATACTCAGTTCTTGAAACCATTAATTCCTGATACTATTTGTACCATGGTGCTTGAATTATTTCTACTTCAACTGGGATTCTCAAGTCTTCAATCAAAATAGAAAAGGCCCCGAAATAGAGAAAGTAATGAGATTATTTTGCAGTCTGCTACCACTTTTAGCACTAGGGCAGTGGTTCTCAACCTGTGGGTCGGGACCCCATTTGGGGTCGACCGACCATTTCACGGGGGTCGCCAAACAATGCAGTCCGCCATTTTTTTCCCCTTTTCCTTAGCTGTGCTACTCCCTTTTATTCTATTGGCTTTTGAAAGCCAATAGAATAGACTCTCTTGAATAGAGTCTAATTCTATTGGCTTTCAAAAGCCAATAGGAATTGTCCAGGCTGTCTCTGCCCTGCTGAGCCCGCCAAAAGTCCCATTCTGCAAACGGTGCTGCACCAGTTGAGTAGTCCTCGACTTATGACCGGTTGAGTAGTCCTCGACTTACGACCGGTTGGGGGTCGCAGCATTAAAAAGGTTGAGAACCACTGCACTAGGGGGTTTGGTAGCTGGATACGCTTTGGACATGTTGGACATCAACTCTCATAAGTACACTGATGGGAATTATGGAAATTCAAGCTAAATCAAAACAATTAACACCAAAACACTGACTGTTGCCAATGTACATTCATCACAGAAATCATTCCAATTTCTTTGAAGATGCACATCTGTTCTTTTGGTTGCAATATCTAGGACTAATGCATCTTTAATCAAAAGACTTTGTTTTTAAATGATAAATTTATGAAAGTAAGTCTTCCTATAATAAAGCATTTGACTCAGCTATAAGTCTTCCATACCAATTTAAAATAAAATCTCTGGATCAAAACAATCCTGTAAGAACACATGTTCTTTTGTCAAGAAATAAATGAGACCATACTCTGTGTTCACAAAAAAAGCTGTAGAATTTAATTTTTATTTATGTATCACATTTAGAAACTACCCATCTTCCTCACAGAGGAACTTTGGGCAGTGTGCAGTAGGCATAAAAGCTATAAATAAACATTATAAAAGGCAATTAAAACAGAATTCTGCAAATCTGGTTTTATGTGAATACAGTATCTATGTTGGTCTTTTGCAGCAAACACCATGAGGAGTGCTACAAGAATCTAATATATAATTTGTTTGAGATTTTAAGACACCTTTGTGAGAATGTTAAAATGAGATTATTCACATTGAAGCATTAATTTTTCATAAGATCTTTATTCTAGTACAAAGAAATCACGCAGAACAATCTCAAATGTAAATATTACTAGAAGGGTTTAAGTTTAATGTTAGTAACTACTCAAAGACAAAAGCATGATATTAATTATGAAACTATAAGAACTAAAAAACTCATTCTGAGTTACTTCCATTTGAAATTTTTGGACTGCATGGGAATACTGTAGCAGCTACGGTATTCATTACTTCATTACATAAAGTATATCATTACTTTGTGCTTATGGAAACAAGTGAGCTTATTGTCTCCACATTCCTACCAATACTGAGGTCATCCCATTTGTCATGTCATAAATTCATAAAGGAATAGTTTAATTTAGTAGTCACCATAACACTACACAACAAGGGACAAAATAAAATGAGAGTCCTGACAATATCAGTTCATTTTTACATCTAACCTGATTTCTTCTCTAAATCTAAGAAGAATATTAGACATCTTGTGTAATGTCTTAGGATTAAGCTAATGTTTTAAAACCTAGCCTAGAGTTTTGCACAAAATGGAATTATCTTCCGCTTCAACAAACTGTTTATATGCATCAATCTGTATTATTGTGTAGCTTCTAAAGTTCAACTAATTGAGATACTAATTTGAGTTAAAAAAATATACAGCAAGGTATTGCAATAACTTGATAGAATGAGAAGGTCCTTTAATTACAATAAGTAAAAACAAATGGGAAGGACAGTGTCCAACTCTGTACCTAGCACAAAAAGCAAAAAAAAAAAAAAAAAAAAAGTGGAAGTAATAACCACAGTGAGAAGTTATAAAGATGTTGCTTGAACAAATAACCTTTGCCCTTCATTATTATGAATAAGTAACAGAAAGGCTTTCCAAGGTTGTTAAATCTGGTGCATAACAAAATGTCCGGGTTCAGTCCTGAGCACATTTCCCTTAAAAGCAAGACCTATAAATTTATACAGATGAAACAGGATATGTTTAACTCGCTTTATACAGAGAACATTATTACTCTGTTCACAGGGCACACATTTCTCTCTGCAATGCAACACCCTCAACACTAAGAAGATTAAAGTCTGGTCACCCCCCCCCCCTACTCCTCCTTGGCAGACTGCTCCTCCTTTTAAATATTATTGTGGGAGAGAAATGCTGCCACTTCAAAGGCATTCTTAAACTAATTCTTTACTCCTGAGAGTGAGGTTCTTTGAATTCAGTTTGGCTTTATCTTATCATCCCAGTATGCATATTGTTTTATGCATAACAGAACAATTAACAGTACTGTATGTGATCGAATTCCTACAGTGATACAATTTTTTTTTTTAAAAAAGTAGAGATATACACCTGACTGATAGAGGAGCTACTACGCATAACTCAGACAACTGCCAAATTCTCAGCCAGAAGCATACTAAGAGCAAACATTTTTACTGAATGAATTTAAGAGTTGTTCTTCAGACTTTCAAAGCACCTTAAAAGAAAAGATATAAAATAACATGACAGCCAATAACATGACAACCAATTTGCTAAAGTAAAACAGAAAAAAAAAACCTTCCATAAAATCAACATAGGATTAAAAGCTACCAGGAAGAAGAGCTAAGCAGTGTTATACAGCTTAAGAAAAAAATCTTCACCTGGCATTAAACTTGAAATTGTATTACTGTAGACTTGTTTTCTGAATTAGAGCATAATAATTTTCATGACATGTTACTTCTATGGAGTTTATTTTAAAGTTGTTACTTTAATGATAGCAATTGTTATTTAGCATAATAATCCTTCTATTCAACCTAATCTTACTTCCTTTATATATTTGTTCTGCACTTTGATCTTCATTCTATCTGTATCTCAGAAACTTAGCATACTGTAATATGCACAGGCCATTCACTTTTTTATTCAGTCCATGTACATTCAGCACCCCTTCATTCTCGACCCTAGTTCTTCTCGTTTTATCATACACAGTCCCAGTGCATTCCACATGATATAATCAACTCACATTTCCATTTACTGCAATAAAATATGCAGAGGCAAGCAAAGATACAAAACCATTTCTACTTATTTTGACACTTTATCCTTTGCAACAGACCATGTACAATCAATAACCTTTCTACTACTGTAGTTGTCTGTCTTAAAATGTCTCTAATTGTGTTTCCATCTTCACTAGGCATTATACTAAGTCCCAAAAGTATTTTTTTTTTTTCAAAAGGCAAATTGGACTTTGTTTTTCCTTGAAGATGTTTCACTTCTCATCCAAGAAGCTTCTTCAGTTCTTCTTGGACGAGAAGTAAAACATCTTCAAGGAAAAACATAGACCAGTTGCCTTTTGAAAAAGCACTTTTAAAATAACCATAACTTGGATGACCAAGAATCTCTATAGACACTTATACTAAGATAGTCAAATTCATCTCCTTCCTGTAGTTTTTGACTATTTTTATATAACATGGAGTTATTTATTTCATTTTTCCTGTCAAATGCAATCATTTCAGTTTCAATACATGCATTTTTAGAACCATGCTCTTCATTATAGTATCGTCCAACATTCACCACAAATAAGTCTCAACTAATGACAAAACTACATAAAGACCTTACAATAAAATGGCAGATTTTATAAACACATGTGGGAGTTCAATTACCTGTAGCATGGAAATATTGTGTCCCCCCCCAAAAAAAACCAATTAAATTATGGCCCTGTTGGCACATATTTTGACTATGTCTCCACATAAAACCCCTTAGTCTTAATTAACAATAACTGATTAAACAAATCACAGTAATTAGTTTGTATATCATACTAAACCATAATGATTCATTCACACATCACATGGTCAAAATCAAGCAAACTGTCCTTTTTAATTCTAATTTTATTCTAATTTATAATAGTCACCCAACTCTTTTGTTTGAGATATAGAAATGACATAAATTGTTGCTTTATATGTATAAACCAGGACTTAACTCAATCAATAAATTCTAAAATAAGGAACACAGGAACATATATAGCTTGTCCATATGGATTTGATTTATTCAGGCAGATTCTTTAGTAACTTTCAGCTGACAAATGTTTGATGCCATTTAAAAAAAAACACAAGTTGCATGATTAAGACAGATCATTCTCAAATATCATTTCTGCCTGGACTAAACATTCCCAGAAAGAATTCAGGCAGGAGAGCCAATTTGGTTAAATGGTTAAGGTGCTGGCCTAAAAACCAGGAGATTGTGACATCAAAGCTGTGGGCAATGGTGCGATTCAGCAGGTTTGCACCAATTCGGCAGAACCGGTAGCTAATTTTTTGTTGCCCAGGCCCAGAATGGACTTCCGGAAGCGGCATCCACATAGAGAACCGGTTGTTCACATATTTGAATCCCGCCACTGGCTGTGGGGTAATTCTAAGCCAGTCACACTCTTTCAGCCCAACCCTCACAAATTCAAACCCTTGAATTTATAAAAGCGGGATATAAATAATAAAGCCAGAGAAAGGTAATGTAAATTTATTTAAAAGTACTTCTGCAATTACAGCACTAAAATTTATTTAGTTTTTGTGCCAAGCTCCCAGTTATATGTTTATTTTTAACTAAAAGCCCAGACTTAAATAGTATACAGATTTATGAAAGCCTAAAGAAATACATACCGGTACTGTTTAAATTCAGTATAAAGTCAATTATAAATAGAACTCAAAACAGAATATTATTACACTTATTTGAAACCATGACAATATTCTAGGACTCCTAATATAATTTTCTGAAAAGTTTGTCTTTATGAAGATGTCATTATTCTTTACAAAAAATGTTACCATTTTCTGTAGTAGTCTGAAAAAAATCATGTTTAAAACCAACATATTGGAAATTAATGTTCAGCACCAGGAATTGCAGCACCAAATGTAACTGAAAAGTACCAGTTAGCATGCTACGTAGTATATGCAAATCTTCTTCACAATTAAAGAAAATCAATACAAATTACTAGGAAGTAAATAGAAGCTAATTTGGTGAAATTGACTTCTGAGTAAGGAAGATTAGGATTTTGAAAAACCAAAGATCCCCCCCCCCAACACATACCAGGAAACACTTCTGCTATACATACAGAAACCAGTTTTTCTAGATCATGCTCATTAAAAAACAATAATCATTTAAGTTTCAGAAACTACCATCCTGATTTCAAGTTCCTCACATAACAAAGTACTGAAATGGATAATCATTCAGATATGCAGAGAATATTGATTTATGAAGCTTTACAGTAAAATTGAGATTTGAGAACCTGTTATTATTCCTCATGACTAACAAAACCCAAACAATCTTCTACATATTTCTATAGCCTATTAGAGACTTACTTCCCTTAAAATTTTTTAAAATAACTGAACAGAAATGATACAGCAAGTGGAACAAAAAAAGCAGAACAGTTGATTGGCAGTCAAAAATCAGAATGATCAAAGTAATAAAGATGAAAACAAACTAAAGCCCAAGATTCAGTATGATACCGTAAGTACAATATTAAGTGTTGAACTAATTCAGAACATTTAAAAATATAGAATTGGAATGTTATAAAACTATGGTAAATCAAACATATTTGCAAAGTTAGCTTTCTTACCAAATATACAGATCCACAGGCAGTATCTTATAGATGGAAACCCTGATGAATATTACTAATAAGCAATTAACAAAAGAAAAATATTGTCCAAGACATTATATTAACATTTATGAAACTCTGAATTAACACAAATAGTAACACTTTAATTAAAGCGTTGGGTATATAGTCGGGGTTCACACATCACTAAGACCTTTTTTTCAACCATAGTTTATTTGAATCAGTGATTGCAGTTATCTAATTTGCTAATTAAAAATTATGGATTCAAAGCATAATGATAATGTTCACACATTAACTACTGTAACTGTATCTACAGTGTTTTATAACAAGATAACAAGGAATATAATAAATACAAGACACTCAAACTACCGCTGAATAAAGGCTAAAAAGATTTAGATTCAAATTATGATTCCATAGTAAATCATTTGCTATCAGGTAAATTATGCCATAAATCTATTATTCAGTGCAAAGCAGTTTCATTTTATGCTGAAAACTACCATTTTCATTCACTTCTATACTATATATAGTTATTTATACAGTATTGAATAGCTAATTTATTTGCTAATCCCACTTGAAGAGCTAAAATGGGCTTGGCTAGTCTAAAGAAAAGAAGAAATAGGTGATAGCAGTATTTCAGTATCTGAGGAGCTGCCACAAAGAAGAGGGGGTCAAACTATTCTCCAAAGCATCAGAGGGCAGGACAAGAAACAATGGTTGGAAATTAATCAAAGAGAGAAGCAACCTGGAATTAAGGAGAAACTTCCTGATAGTGAGGACAATTAACCAGTGGAACAGCTTGCCTCCAGAAATCATAGGTGCTCCATCACTGGAGGTCTTTAAGAAGAGACTGGATGGTCACTTGTCTGAGATGATATAGGTCAGTGATGGCGAACCTATGGCACGTGTGCCAGAGGTGGCACTCAGAGCCCTCTCTGTGGGCACACCTGCCACCGCCGCTGCCAGCTGGCTCAGGTCCATTAGGCCTCCGCTGGCACCCAGAGTGGCAGCCCCACCCAGCACAAAGGAGGCGAAGCAGCTGGCTAGCAAGCTCGAGTAGAGGTGACAGAGCGCCCTCCTGTGCTCACTGGCCTCTGTGTGTGGGGGCTGATGGTGTCAGGCAGCAGCCACCCCTGCCTCACCTTGCCCTGCAACAATGGCACCCCCGCCCTATCCCCTGCCTCACCCCGCAGGACGAGCCTCCTGCCCACCGCCCCACACACCAGAGACCCCCTGGATCTCCCCCAATCCTGCCCAGCCCCCACAGGCATCCCCCCATGAGCAACATCATGGTGGCCATGCCCAGCCTGGCCACGCCCACTCAATCTGCCGTGACCACCGTAGCCATGCCCATCCAGTGGGCCACGCCCACCCCCCCCCAAGGGCACCACAGTGCTGATGCGGCCCTGGCACTTTGCGATAAATAAGTGGGTTTTGGGTTGCGGTTTGGGCACTCAGTCTCTTAAAGGTTTGCCATCACTGGTATAGGTTCTTCTGCTTGAGCAGGGGGCTGGACTAGAAGACCTCCAAGGTACCTTCCAGCTCTATTCTATTCTATTCTATTCTATTCTAAATAGCAAATGTCACACACACATAAGCTTTGTTGGTGTCAAGCAAAGGTAAATAGTATTTTTTTTTTCTTTTATAGGGCTTAGTGGCCACTCCAAACAGAACCAACTCCAAGCAGCATACCATTTTCCTTTTTGAAAATCAGGATAAAAACACATAATGATCAATAATCACTCAGGATTTATAATAAAAAAACATCTTTCAAATAGAATACCTTACAATATTTATATACAGACACAAAACAGAAAGGCCTGAAAGGTTAAAGATATATATCAATATTATTTCATCAATTCTAGATAGAAAACTTTGTCATCTTCTTACTGTATGAAAACTGTTCTGTGATCAAAAGTTCCACAGTGCAACTGAATCAGAAATGGCATATGGCTTCCACTGGTTAAGCCAGTGATGGTGAACCTTTTAGAGACCGAGTGCCCAAACTGCAACCCAAAACCCACTTATGCATTGTCGGGTGCCAGGTGGGTGTGGCCCATTGGGTGCGTGTGCTGCAGTGGTAACAGCAGACTGGGTGGGACTAAAAAGTTCAATCAATCAATTCCAACTTTGCAAGAACTTTTTTTTTCCCGTGAGAAGTTGAAATTGACTGATTGAACCTTTTTTGGGGGGTACACAGCGGTGGAGGCCTAAAGCGAAAAGGTTTTATAAAACCCAGCTGAAGGCCTAGGACTGGGGCGACGGCGCACGTACCCACAGAGAAGACTCTGAGTGCTGCCTCTGGCCCCCGTGCCATAGGTTCGCCACCACTGGGTTAAGATATCCATTAATATACTACTTTTATTAATGTCCATAAAGGAATAGGATAAGTAGCTTCTCAATACTAGAAAACTTATAAAACAGTAGCATTCATTCTGTGCGTTGTCAAGAGATATTACCATTTCTAATTTAACTCTCTGAAGGGGCAATCTGTAACCCATACCCTACATATATTTATCTGTAAAGTAGTCCCATAACTGCTTTTGGGGGTCCAGTAATCTGAGAGTATCTAATGTTGCCAAGGAAAACCATGAACACACCAATTATAAAGAACATACTCTGAGGATCACTGCCAACTGAATATTATTAAAATAGTGTGGGTGCTAGAGTCCAGCTGCAGAATAACCAAATATTATCATTTAAGTTTACTAACTCAAGTTGACTCAGCCTTCCATCCTTCCAAGGTCTGTAAAATGAGGTCCCAGATTGTTGGGGGCAATATGCTGACTCTGTAAACCACTTAGAGAGGCTATAAAGCACTATGAAGCTGTATATAAATCTAATTGCTATTGCTATTCCCTGTGGGCTGGACTCATTTTTAAGCATTGCATTCAGGTGTCATTGATCTGCATATAAAAACACAATTATCCAGATGTGTGCATATAATACATAAAACAACAAACATACAACATGTTAACCAGTGTTTAATCACAGGAAACTGCAAGAATAGGCTCAAGTTCTTAATAAATATAAAAGGGAGTTTTAAGTAAGAACAGATATACCTGTTTCATCATGAAAAATGTCTGCAAAAAAGAGGCAGAAGGTGGAATAAGAGAATTAAACCCATACATAAGCCTGTGCACTATTGTTTGAATGTTGAAATAAAAACTTGCTAAATGTCCCGTGGCAAATAAATATCTTTGTGTTTGATGTAAAAATAAATTGGAGTATTTCAAAGAGTTCGAGTACCTACTAAATCAGCCCACTTTGATTGGGAAAAAAAACAGGACAACTTTTCCCAGCTTACAATGCAGTTAATTTTTCAAGTGTGCCATAGGCTACTCTTTTATGGTTTTGAAAAATGTAGACTGTCAGGTCACTGGGGCTCCTGGCAAACAGGGAGTTAGGTAGAATTGATGTTCATTATCTTATTTGCTTAGAACAGTGGTTCTCAACCTGTGGGTCGGGACCCCATTTGGAGTCGAACGACCATTTCACGGGGGTCGCCAAACAATGCAGTCCGCCATTTTCTTCCCCCTTTGCCTTAGCTGTGCTACTCCCTTTTATTCTATTGGCTTTTGAAAGCCAATAGAATAGACCCTCTTGAATAGAGTCTAATTCTATTGGCTTTCAAAAGCCAGTAGGAATTGTCCAGGCTGTCTCTGCCCTGCTGAGCCCGCCAAAAGTCCCATTCTGCAAACGG
Source organism: Crotalus tigris (assembly GCF_016545835.1). Taxonomy (NCBI): domain Eukaryota; kingdom Metazoa; phylum Chordata; class Lepidosauria; order Squamata; family Viperidae; genus Crotalus; species Crotalus tigris. The sequence continues at coordinate 3,037,602 of NW_024096652.1, read as the reverse complement.
TGCTGCACCAGTTGAGTAGTCCTCGACTTACGACCGGTTGGGGGTCGCGGCATTAAAAGGGTTGAGAACCACTGGCTTAGAAGATGATATTCCACAGACCAATCTCTTTAAGTGGGAAATTTTATTAGTTTATATTGACAAAGACTACAAAGGAGATTCAGTTTCTCTTAAACTTTATTGGCAGAAGCATTCACTGTGTCAAGCCTCTTTAAGCAAAGTTTCACAAATAGGTCTAAATTTGATCGAATTCTAGATCCTTAAACAAAAGTTATCTAATTCTGCAGCTAGGTCCATACAGCTACATGTAGTTCTCGACTTACGACAATTGAGCTAACATTTTTGTTGCTAAGTGAAACATTTCTTAAATGAATTTTGCCCCATTTTAGGATCTTTTATGCCACAGTTTTAAGTCAGAGGTCCCCAACCTTTTGGGCACTGAGGACCGGTTCCGTGGAGAGAGGTTTTTCTGCGGATTGGAGGATGCATGGTTTTATATGCTGCCTGCATCCCGCGGATGGGGCTTTGCTTGTTTGTGTGGACCGGTTGCTGGCATGGTACAGCCCGGTACTGGTCCACAGACCGGGGATTGGGGGCCGTTTTAAGTGAATTACTGCAGTTGTTAAATTAGTAACATGATTGTTAAGTGAATCTGGATTCCCCACTGAATTTTCTTGTAGGAAAGTCACATGACCTTGGGACACTGCAACAATCATAAATATGAGTCAGTTGCCAGGCATCCGAATTTTGATCATGTGACTATGGGGATACGGTCATTAAGTGTGAAAGTCATAAGACAATTTTGCAGTTGTAACTTTTAAGCAGTCGCTAAATGAACTGTTGTAAGTCGGAAGGGAAACAGAAAGCAAGAATTATCTGGGCAGTACTTATAAGAATCACCTCAAAACATGTAGTAACAGGAGAAAATCAACCCCCACCCCGTCCCAAAATACTGAGCAGCTCATTGTTTGCTTTTTAGCCTACAGTCTCCACCTGTAAGACAACTAGTTTCAAGTTAAAGCATTCCTGAAATACCACCCACCTTATTCCACACATTAAAAGACGCAAGAAGCCCCAGGACCGGAGTCTTTATGACTGCCAAAGACCCTGCGAAATTTTAACCAGCCGAATCTAGGTTCGAGTTTTCACACTTCTCCCACGACAGTGCTTGTAGCAGATTTATTGACATATTAAATTTATATAGCGCCCATCTCGCAAAGCAAGGCAATTCTGGGCCGGCTTATTCAAAGGCCACCCCCATACCCTGGCCAAGCCAAACCCTTCCACCCTAAGGCTCCCAATTCATCCGCTAAATATCTATGGGCTCCCGCCCCGCGCTGAAAACACCCTGCCCGATACCTACTCTTCCCTGTTCCAGCCTCCACCCCGTCTTCCCACTACCGCGCCTATTATTCTGAAGCCCTTGCAGGAGCGCGGCTTCAGACCGATTTGGAAGTTGTGTCACCGCTTTCCTCCCACCTCAGCGGAGCTCACCTTTCAGCATGAAGTCAACCCCTCAGCGCCACTCCCCCACATCCGTCCAAGCGAGCCTCTTCGCTTCCTTTCTCTTCCCCCCCCCCCTCCACAACCCCCCATCCCTCCGAGCCTCCTCACCTGTCGGCCCTTTCCCGTCCCTCGCCGCCCCGTTCCCCGAACTGGGGCACCCGCCCAGCCCCACTTGTCCTACCTACCCCCCCAGGCCGCGCGCGCGCTGAGCCACCTACCCTGCAAGCAACCACAACTCCTCCTCGCGCCGCCGCGGCCGCCTCTCCTTCCTGGATACCTCCGGGAGGGGCGTGCCCACCCCTATGCAAATGAGACCGGGGGCGTGGCTCGTCCGGCGCCTTTATTTCAAGCCCCCCCGCCCCCCGACGCGGCTCGTGAATAATTCATTTTCCTCACCGCGTTTACTATCCCGGCCAATCGGGAAGCAGCGAGTCTTGTTCTCGCTCCGTCTACAACCAATAGAAAATATCAAGGTCGGCCACAGAGGAGTTGGAAATCACGGCGAGAGTGCCGTAGACTACATTCGATCTGGTTTCTGAATGGCTTTTTGTAATGAGTCTTGGCCACGCCCCATATCCGCCGCGTTCTGGGCGTACCTTTTTCCGGTGGTGAAGACGGTGTAGCAGCCGGGTACAAAGGGCCCTTGAACGCAGCCCGGGAGGTTCTTTAGTCAGTGAGGTCACTTACGGCTGATTCTAGAATGCGAGGATGCGTTCGCATGGCTGTGCTGTTTTCGTTCTTTGCGAGCTTGAACGAACTGCTAAAAACAGACCTCAATTTGATCAGGTTGCATTTCTTTCCATCCAGATCTTCGGCTGCAGCTTTCAAGCGCAGGAGAAGTCGGGATGTATACCGACTCGCAATTTGGAAGCAAGCATCCGTAGATTCCGGAGGAGAAAAATGCATTGCCTCTTGCCTTGTAAGTACGGTGGTAGCAAACACATGAAGTCGGGCTTTATTACTTGAAACTGATATTTTCATTCACATTCTCAATTTAGCTTTAGTTAAGCCCATCCATCTTGAGTTTTGGCTAATGTTCTGCCTCTCCCCGTCTGTGTAATTAAAGGCAATAAGTATTGATTTATTCAGCTCTTCCTGGCCATTCATGGTAAGCACATCATGATAAAATTGATGGTCCTTAACGTTTCCTTGAATTAATGTGTCTATTTCCATTTACAAGCCATGGTTATTTTCCATATAGGGCAAAATAGTGAGCTATGGCTATTAGCTTTTTACCTACATGTGTGTATGCCTATAGAAGAATGTATGGGATGAACATATATAATACTCCTATTTTCCTGTAGGTGAAAATCCCATAGATGGGCTGGAAGAGAAAGGAGCTGGTCACCCATCCAGCTTCCTAAGGAAGGCCTAAACTTGTGGTTTGTAGGCCAGCTCCTTCAGCACTACATTAAACTGCTTCATCAATATTTCTGATTTTAAAAAGTATAGCTTTATCCAGTGAGAAGAACTAGATTGCTATGTTTAGGACCAGGCTCCAAGTCTTCAAAAACGAAGACAGTATTCCTTTAAATCAGAGGTCCCCATCCTTTTGGGTACCAGGGACTGGTGCCATGGAGAAAGGTTTTTCCGCAGACCAGAGGGGGTGCAATTTTCAATACTGCCAGCATCCCGAGGATGGAGCTTTGTTTGTGCGGACCGCTTGCTGGCATGCTGCGGACTGGTGCAGGTCCACCGACCGGGGGTTGGGGACCCCTGCTTTAAATCAATGCCTAGGAGTTGTGACTGAGGTTTTTTTTTTTTAAAAAAAATGTGATTAGTAGTCATGCAGTAACATTCTGAATACTGTGTTCTATATTTTAAACAGTATTTTCTAATGTTACTATTTCTAGTTTTGCATTACAGTATGTAATCACACTCATTGTTCTCATTCCTTATGCGGAAATTTACAATGCAAAGCAAACCCTCTGGCACCTGACATAAAGTATTGCTGTTTATTTGTGTCAGAAGCATCACAATTAAAATAAGGTATACTATATGACATAAAATTTAAAATATAAAATACAAGATTAAAATATGTACAATTAAATAGCTCTTGCCCAGAAACCAGCAATATTAATTGCATTCTGTCGCACTGCCATGAGGTCCTCAAGTTAACAAGCTGGATTTGCTGATTTTTTTCAGTTATGCAAAGCTAATCAGCCAGTCACTATGCTCTAATGCCATAAAGACTAGAAGTTGAATTGTGCTCCATGAAGACACTAGAAATGCATAAAAAGAAAAATGAGCAAACATTTAGTATTTTGTAAACATTTAGTATCAGCTTAATATTAATAGTGAGTTGAATTTAATCCCTGGGAATTGCCTATCTTTTTCTTTTGCTGGTGGTTTTTTAACAGACATTTTTGCTTGATTAGAAAAGACTGAAACTGGCCCAAATTACTACCTCATTTACCTTTTTGTGACACTACAGTATGGAATATATGATTACGTAGTGTCCAACTGGAAAGTCCAGCATTGCAAAATAAATTATTTTCTTGCTTTCATCAATATGTAGTTTTTGTGCTTCAAGGAATACAAACTGCCTCAGAGCAGTCATTCTGTCACCAAATTAACAATGACAAATTCAGATTTATAAGCCATCATGATGTAAGTAAATCCTGCTGGACTGGCTGCAACAAATTTCACAATATACAGGTAGTCTTCAAATTATAAGTTTACTTAGTGACTGTTCGAAGTTACAACAGCACTAACAAACAGCAACTTATGACCATTTTTAACCCTTATGACAGTTGCAGCAGCCTTATGGTCACATGATCAAAATTTGGACTCTTGGCAATTGGCTTGTATTTATGATGTTTGCACTGTCCTGAGGTTTTACGACCTTCTGACAAGCAAAATCAGTGGGGAAGCCAGATTCACTTAACAACCGTGTTACTAACTTAACTGCAGTGATGATTTGCTTAATAACTGTGGCAAGAAAGGTTGCAAAACGGGCCCAAATTTACTTAAAGCTGTTCTGCGTAACAAAGTTACAATGGCACTGAAAAAAGTGGCTTACGATCCATTTTTCACCTTTATGACCCTTGTAGCATCTCCATGGTCACGTGATCAAAATCCAGGCGCTAGGCAACGGGCCTGTGTTTATGAGAGTTGCAGGGTCCCGGGCCAGTGATCACCACTTGTAACCTAACTAGCTGGCTTCCAACAAGCCAAGTCAATGAAGAAAGAAAGATTCACTTAATGACTGAACAACTGCAGTGATTCTCTTAACAACTGTGGCAAAGAAGATCACAAAATGGGGTAAAACTCACTTAACAACTGCTTTGCTTAGCAACAGAAATTTTGGGCTCAATTGTGGTTGTAAATCGAGGACTACCTGTATAAAGACAATTCTGCATTTTCTTACTCAATTGTCAAGAAGCCAATCCCTGATCAACTCAAGATTATTTTTGAAAAGTAAGAAAGCATAAATATTCCAAGCGCAAAAAAGCAAGTTCTCTCTTTTTTTCATTATGTTATTCTGAAAACGAACTGCTAAATAAGGCTTTGGGGAACAATTCATAGGTGAAAATGACATTTTTGTCGGCAGGTCTCTACTCCTTGCATGGGAACAAGTCCTAGGTGATTGATAGGGCTGGAATGTTATATGCCTATGTGATTAAATCAAGGTACGATCATAATGTAGCCTGCCCAACACAGTTATAACTCATGAAAGTTATAAGGCGGGTCAATCATGTAATTGACCTCACTTTATGGCCTTTTTTTCAGTGGTTGTTAAACAAACAAAGTGTGCTATGGGCGAGGTTGATTTTCAGCAAAGCTCGTATCAATCAACTGACTGTGGGACCCTGCAGATGGCCATAAATGTGGCCCAGGTGCCAAGTGCCAAAAGTGTGATCATGTGACTGCTGGGAAAGGGGTGACTGCCAGAACTTTGAATCTGGATTGTAAGTACTGCACCAAGTAAGACCATCAGAACTTCCAACAGTCACTCAGCAACTGATCATAACTTGAGGACTACCTGAATGTATAAAGCTACACCTACCTTAAGAGCTACAGACATTTGTTACATGTTAATCATCCTGTCCATTCTCCCTGTTGGTCTATTTTTAGCACATCATGATCTCACCTCTAAAAATAAGTATCTCCAACTGGATGCTCTCCAAGCCATCTGGAAGGCAATAGGCTGAATAAATCTTCTATTACCTATCTTTTCAGTTCTAAAATTCATATTCTCATGATTCTGTATAGGTACTCCTCAACATAGAACCACAACTGAGCCCAAAATTTCTGTTGCTAAGTGAGACATTTGTTAAAGTGAGTTTTGTCCCATTTTACAACCTTTCTTGCCATAGGTGTTAGGTGAATCAGTGTGGGTGTTAAGTTAGTAACGTGGTTGTTAAGTAAATCTGGCTTCCCCATTGACGTTGCTTGTCACAAAGTCGCAAAAGGTGATTACATGACCCCAGGACACTGCAGCCATCATAAATGAATCATTTGCCAAGCATCTGCCTTTTGATCACATGACCTTGAGCATGTCACAATGGTTGTAAATGTGAAAAATGGTCATAAGTCACATTTTTCAATGTTATAACTTTGAATGGTCACTAAATGAATGTTGGTAAGTCGAGGACTATCTGTTTTGAATTAACTCATTGCCGAGATTCACGTGACTCATTGCAACTAACTATACTGGCTAGGTTTATGCAATACAGTATCCTGAACAATCTAGCCAACCACATTTTAGTCTAGCATAATTCACCCTTGATGTCACAGCTACACAATCTTGCTCCTACTTATTATAGTTATATATATATATCCGTACAAACACCAAAGCATCTTAGAACAGTTTAAACCAGTATTTTTCAACATTGGCAATTTGAAGAGGTGTGGATCTCAACTCTCAGGATTTCTCAACCAGCTTTGGTTGGCTTAAATTATAGCCAAGATGCCATTCAGCCACATATAAGGATTTGATTTTTGCTAACATTTGTCAAATTTATTTTATCTTTCATTCCACAGCCTTGACGCCACTTTTTATTCAGAGAAGAATCTATGGATTGGAATGCAAGGCTATGAAGAGTTTGTTCAGGAACCATTGCTCAGGAATCCAAAAGTCATTCTCTGCTTTTGTCTTGTGTTCTTTCATTAAGGCAGATATACATAAACGCCGATTCAAGGCCAAATACAACAGCAAGTTAGGCTGGAAAACAATTAACTGTAGAAAAAAGTATTGTATTCCTCTTCACATGTAAGTTAATTGGAACGGAACAAAAAGGTTTCTAAGGTAGGCCTGCTGCCTCCTCTTATAGGGCCCTACTCCTATGTAAAAATGAAAAGCTAAGGCTAATCATTTGTGCTCTCTACTACTGGTGAATGCGCGCACACATACAATCACAATGAATTGATACACTTCAAAATTTAACCACTATCTCTACAAATCAAGAGTACACAAATATCTACTATCTTATCTGCTAGCTCTAAGTAGGTATTCTCAAATCTGGAGCAACTCCACATGAAGGCAACCTAAACTCCATCTCCAGTCCACACCATCCAAATGATGGGGGTTTCTTGCAGAATGTCAGAGAGCAATTGTTTACAGAAGACAAGCCTTTAAATATTGGCTGACATAAGACACAAGACGATGTCGGTGCAGATACTTATGTAGAAGCCAATCCACCAAGAGCTGTATGCATGATGGCTTTCTTCTAGTCCAGTGATGGAGAACCTTTTACAGACCAAGTGCCCAAACCGCAACCCAAAACCCACTTATTTATCGCAAAGTGCCAGGGGACCATCAGCATTGTGGTGCTCTCGAGGGGGGTACGCAAAAACCAGGGGCGCAAAAATGGGTCACCGTGCTGCAAGGCGCAAAAATGGCCACTGCTGCACCGTGGGGTGCAGATACAAGGTGCTGCACCAAGCAAGGGGCAGCGCTAGTATCATGCAGGCACTAGTCCCGCCTCATTTGCAGTGCGTGCATACTCGCGGCCCTGTGCATGCACACGTACATGTAAAATACTTTCCCCTCCCTTTTCTTCCAGTCCACCAATCGACAATGGTTGGTGACCTCTGCTCTACCACCTCTACTCGAGCTTGCTAGTCAGCCGCTTCACCTCCTTTGTGCTGGACAGGGCTCCTGCTCTGGGCGGTGGTGGTGGCCTGATGAACCTGCTGCTGGCAGTGGCACGTGTGCCAACAGAGAGGGCTCTGAGTGCCGCCTCTGGCACGTGTGCCATAGGTTTGCCACCACTGTTCTAGTCATTCAAACTCATGCATCAGGAGGCTCCTAACGCTTGATTGACATGGGGCCATTTTGTCTGTGACAAATATGCAGTGCTTATTATCATAACTATAGAAAATTTGTTACAATTGCTGACAGTAGCAATTATAAACCACCACGAATGAAGAAAGTCTCAAGGTACATATACTCTATATCAGTAATCCGTGCTCTGATCACCACCCAACTGGATGACTGAAATTTCAGTTCTGCATGGAATTTCCTTTGAAGAAGACACAGCAGCTCTGGCTGGCACAGTATGCAGCAGATGGAGTCTAGTGGGACAATTCCGGCAGTGTAGAATTATACCTATATTAAATTCATTGCATTGGTCACCAAGATTTCCAGTGAAATTCAAAGTACTGGTTGTTTTATTTAAAGACCTACACCACGGGTCGGCATCCCATGGCTCCGGAACCGCGTGTGGCTCTGAGCCTTCTCTTGCAGCTCCCAGCCTCCTCTGCCATTTGCAGAGAGAGACAAGAAACAGAGAGAGGCACTTGTGCTTCCTTTCTCTATGTGTGTGTGTTAAAAAGAGTGGCCTCATGCTGTTATCGGACAAGCTGACAAACTTATTGGGTGAGACTCCTGCTTTTGCTGCGTCTCAGCAGGAAGCAAGAAGCTCTGTGTGTGTGTGTGTGTGTGTGTGTGTAAAAAGAGTGGCCTCATGCTGTTCTCGGACAAGTTGACAAACTTATTGGGCAGGGCTCCTGCTTTTGCTGCGTCTCAGCAGGAAGCAAGAGCTCTCTCTCTCTCTCTCTCTCTCTCTCACACACACACACACACACACACCGAGTGGGGGGACTGGCAACCAAGGGCAGGAGAGAGCCAGCCTGATAAGAATGTGTGTCAGTTTGTCGGAGAACAGCGTGAAGCCAGCTTGCCAGGTGAGCAGATCAGAGAGAGGGAGACAGAGGGAGAGGGGGAGGGAGGGAGAGAACTCATGCACAGCAGGCTCTTTCTTTTTAATTAAACTCTTCAATCAAGCTCCCCCCCCCTTGTGTGTGCATGCGCACACACACGTTTTGCAGCTCCTAATGTTTTCTCTGGGAAACGGGTCCAAGTGGCTCTTTGAGTGTTTAAGGTTGCCGACTCCTGACCTACACTGCAGAACTTAACTATATCTCACAACACCTTGCCAGAGCCAGTTCAGGTGTCTAATCCAGAGGGTCTACTAAAACAAAGTACATGAGATACGATTCTTCTCTGATAACCCCCACCCTCTGAAAAATAGCCTCCTCCCCAGAAGAATGTACAACTCCCGTTTTTCAGAAACAGCTCAAAGACATGTTTCAATGAGTATTTGGTTCCAGTTGATTGTTAATAGTGCTAATATGAACTGTTTTGCTCTTTGGTGATGGGCATTTTTTAAAATGTTCATATTGTTGCTCCTCTAGGACTAGGAGACATTATAACCACCATAAATATTTACAAATGTATATTTCTATGCATGTTTTGCATACATCATTTTGCCAAGAAAAGAGGTTACTGTACATGAAATCTTTTAATACAAATTTTATTGCTTTTGCTTCCAAACTGAAGCAATTGAAAACTCAACAATTTTTCTGCAATTTCTATGTAAAAATCCTCATTTTCTTAAACAAGAAAATATTCAGTGCCTTTTTTTCTAGTAGCAGTGCAAGGTTCAACTGCCTTGGAATTTCATAGTAAGGAGAGAATGTCAGGATCTGCGGGAAAAAAAACATAGCAGCCAAGAATGTAAAATAAACTTGGTGATATGAACCCACTTAAACTGCATCTAGAAGAGATGCTAGAAAGCAAAAGCAGTCCATGGACTTCCATTAACCAAATACTAAATAAATTAGATAAATCTCTTAGAGCTGCAAATAGAAATTAAGTATTGATATAATTCCATTGATTCTGTACAAATTATGCATTTGGTAGCCTCCAAATTTTCTTGCAGAAAAAGTAACAAATGACCTATATATCCAGCTATTCTCATATGTTCCATGTTTGGGTCTGGAACTGAAGATTACTAAGAAAAATATTTATTTTCGTCTTTGCAATTTGGTGAATCATGAAAGTAGCTTCCAACTTTTAGATTCAGCTGATGCCAGAATATATTTTGGGACTCTGCCTAGGCTCAAATTTGTAAATTGTTCCAGAAAGATTGGCAGAAAGGTTAGCTTAGGTAATAGCAAACTAAAAACAGAGAATTTGTGGATTAAAAGAATAAAATAATTGTGTTTCTAATCAGAAGAGATTTTGTTGGAACAGTTGTTTTTTTTTTTTCTTTTTAGACTCTTGTTATCCAGAATGTGTGTCCTCTCGCAGCACAGTACTATTAGTCAGAACTCTGAATGATATCCTACTGAATAATCTCAAATCTTTTGTTTCAACATGCCCATTTATAAAACAGCTTTTCCAAATGATACCATCAGTATCAGGGATAAATATCAATTGGCAATTTGAACTCCTTAAAAGAAAAGAAAGAGAGGTTTCCATTGTCAACTAGAGCAAACACCACTGGAACATCTCCACTTTGATAAGATAGTTGCTTGACAATCTTCAGAGATGGGACTTGCTCGTCAAAACTAAAAAAAAGAAAAGAAAAACAATCCAACTTTTTTTTCCTATTTGATAATAAATTTTAAAGCAGACATGTCAAACACAAGGCCCGGGGCAGCCCGTGAAGTGGTTGCAGCCTGCGAAGTGGTTTCATGTGGCCCGCAAAGCCATCCTGGAAACAGTGAGGGAACGGCCCCTGCTGCCTTGGCCCTGGCCCAGGCCAGCTGGGAGCCAATGTACAATTTTGTGGTGGCCATCTTCGCACTTGCCCCGGTCCCACCCCCTTCTGCCAGAGACCCTCAGATCTGTCCCACTCCTGCCCAGGCCCCCAAAGGCACCCTTGACGCGAATGATGTAGAACTGGCCACACCCACCCAGTAGGACACACCCGCCCCATCCACGCCCACCCAGTAACTGCACCCACTCTGGCCACACTCACCCGGCCTCCCAAGGGCAACCGCAATGCTGATGCGGCCCTCAATGAAATTAAGTTTGACCCTCCTGTTATAAAGAGTCACAGCATAAAAAGTATTACTGTATCTGGGGAGAACACTGTTCCCATGAAACAGAGATCTATTTATTTTTTAAAAAAAGAGTTTCAGGTTCCCCATGGTGAGAGCAAGAGCTACAACAACAGCCAGTACTTAGGCCCAATAAGTTTCAGGATGGATTGGGATCCGAAATCCTAAATCCATCCTGTTTAGGCAGCCATACAACTACCTCAATAGGCGTGCCACCCACAGGACAACTGCTACCTCTCTTCCCATCAATCCAAACAGGACAAGCCATGAGCAAAATCTATAACAGATTTAGATTAGATTATAAGCACGTAGTACCTTTGAACATACATCCGGACATAAGGCTTCCCAGGATCATTCTTTTTAAAAGTTGAAGCTCCATCAGCAGGATACACATCAAAATCTATTTTTAGCTCCGATGAATCACTCTGTAATCTGTGGAGGTTAATCATTAGTTTAAAAACTCAGATGTTCTTTAATATACCAAAGGAGGAGAAAGAAAAAAAAAAAGTTCAGGTATAGCAATTCCGAGCAGGAATTATAACAAGCATTCTCCCTATACTTTTAGCAACCGCGGGAGTCTCAAAACAGTTAATGCTAACATCTCACTATTTAAGCCAGAAAGCACATGGAAACTATAGCATAGGTCAGGCATGTCAAACTTGCGATGTCACGTGACGTCGCGCGATGTATCGGAGCTTTTTCTCCATTGCCGGCAATGGGGTGGGCGCGGTTTTGGGATGATGAGTCCAGCCCGCAGGCCAGCAGTTTGACACCCCTGGCATAGGTTGTATGCTGTTTTTTTCATACTAAGAAATCCTTACCAGAACTTCCCCAAATAATTCAACTTTCCATTACTGGGGTCAACCCTGTAAAAATCCTTTTGTTAGGACTGGGTTGAAGGCGCTTGCTCCTTGAGGGTAGTTTGATGGTGAATTGGTTAATTCCTTTGCCGTGTATACTTTCAGTTGTGTTTGCTTTGTTTTGAACAGTTATTTACCAGATGTTTTACCCTATGATGCAAGCTGTCTACAGTCACTTACTGGGGCAGCATATAAATTGACAATCAATAATACACAAATTGCCACAGCTGTCAGATTTCTCAAAATGTTGCTTTAAGACCTCATCCATTCAAACATGACCCCTGAAGGCAGTTGGATAATCCATACTGGACATGGACATGTTGGCAAAGAAAAGAAAGTAGCAGGATGGCACATCTGACTGACATTTTAAAATGGTTTCTGAAGAGTGGAATTATATAGCAAGCAGTGGAGCAGATGGTGGAAAAAATTATATCCCTTCTCCACAAACACTCAATGTTTGCAATACAGAGGATCCCATGGGCTTGTTGTAATGTCCAAAAAAACAAAAACAAAAAAACAAAAAAACCAGATAGCAATTGTACACTGAATGACTAATGTAACATGATCCTCAACTTCACTTCCCAGGCATGTAATTACAGTAAAGACCAAACTGCTTCCTTAAACTGGAAAGCATTTGCATTAAGAGAAAGACCAAAACTCAGTGAGATAAATTTTAAGATTCCAGGTATCTCTATCACTTATAGCCTAAGGGCAAGAGGATTTCCTAGAAACTATTATATGCCGAAAAAAATTAAAGCAGACTTCCTCAACTTCATATTCTTCTTATTTGCTTGGGGACAATGGCAATTCTGCTCCAACATATCTGGAGAATACAAAGTTTGGACAGGAAAGTATGCATATTTGAATCTGATACTTATTTACTTTTATCGGCATTTAGTTAAAATAATTGCAATTTCACAATTAACCCTTTAGAAGACAAGGTACATTTATTGCGGTGCATTGCATGAAACACTTTCAAAACTGGTTGGCATTGTTGGGTCACTTCACTGCACAGAGGCGTAGGGGACTTAAGGTTAAGTGCTGGCCTTTCAAGTAACACTTCTGACATGCAGTACAATTTGTAGTGCTATGCATGCTGGGAAAATGATTTGGAAGAAGTCCTTTGGATCACACATGAACACAGCACATTGCTGCTACTCGTTAAAGCAGCTGGATTCTTCGGGATCCTGTGCAACCCTGAAAAATGCTGCTTTAATGAATAGCAGAGAGATGTCACACTCATATAGGGGCAGAACCACTATTTCCAGAACATGTTCTTAGTGTAAACAGCCCTAATGATTAGTAATGCTTTTAAGTAAACATCCCAGGTATATATGAGAAGAGCCTATGAGCCTCCAGAAGTTAAGCCTGAACTGCCAGAGCTCTAGCTAACAAGGTGTTATAAAGGGCTACAGGTTCTGCATCCTGCTCAATATGACTGTTGCTCATCCCTGCAATTACTGGGAGAGATTAAAAGCATTTAGCTCATTTTCTGGTTTGATACTTACTGAAATGCTTCCTCCAATAAGCATGAGGGTTGGAAAACACTGATCTGTTGAAGGATGTCAGCTAGAGGGAAGGAGAGAGAAGCAATCTGGATTAGGGTCTTCATAAAACATGCCTCTGCCACCAAGCCAGCTATTCTGGCATTCGGAAATACCCATCACCTTCAACAAGGGCATGTGCATCCTTCTTCAGAGAACAAAGCAGACCTTTCTCTCTTTTTCAGAAGCCACGATACCTGTGGAAAGTCCTTGGCTTGGTTTCAAAAGCGGGGTGACTGTCTCCAGGCAGAGATCTTTCCGACCACTCCTCTCTCTCAAAAGGGCCTTGTACTCTTGCCAGGTGGTGCAAAGCCGGACTTCGGCATCCTCATTGACACTGATTTTGTGTCTGCTCTCCCACTTCAGCTGCTCCTGTTCCTTGCGAGTCATCCTCTCCTGTTTCTGGTTGAGCCGCCTGCGCCAACAGCTTGCATCGATTGCCCGTGCTGTCACGTTCTCTGGGAGGAGCCTCTTATCGGGATCTGGCAGGAAGACCTGAGGGCAATCAGCACCCATGTTAGGAAAATCAATGGAGGTGAAATTCCACTTGGATGCACAGATATCGCTATGACTTTCCCCAAAGGTCTTCCTACATGTCTCTTTGTGATCTTGAGCACAGGTGGGCAATTCACTGCATTCGCTTGGGACACTTGAAGACGGGACTAATTCAATATTTGCAGTTTTTGGATCCGGTGTCTCTATTGTTGGTTTCGGTGAGCCATCTGATGCAGTGGAACTGGAACTAGCATGATGGATCTTGGCCTTTTTAGGTGACGGTTCTTGGGGTTTCGCGGATAGCTTGGCTTTCTTCTCTTCCAATCTTGTAAAACAAAAGATGATAAAACTATGGGCACAGATTTTCTTTTGCTATCACAGCATTATTCAAACATACTATTCATAAACTGTCTTTCATCCAAAAGGATGCAAGTAATTATACCGCATTTACTTTTAATCATTTTTTTCAATCAATAATTCAGTCCATTCAAAAACCTCTAGACATTTAAAATACTCAAGCAACTGCTTAGTTGCTGGATCACACTGGGGATTTAAAGGGACCGCTTTTTGTTTGATCGTTGTGAACCAATGAGGCAACATACAAGTTTAATAAAGTATTAATAGTTTAATTTCTTAACAGTTTAGTAAACTAGCTACATATCACTTGAATTCTGAACCACTTGAGGCGTCTTAACTATTTTTGAGGACCGCCCCATGATATTAAACATTCCTAGAGCATAAATTCACCATAGCAAGGCTATCTCTGTTCAGGAAACAGCATTGCTATGTGCCAGAAAAAAACTACTAAGTGCTGATCTGAATCTTATTGAAATTTTGGATTAAGAGGTATCTAATTCTATGTGCCTGCTTCTTCAGTGGGAGTGTGACCTCATCCAGAATACACCAAGCACCAAATTTTTAAACCTGGAAACCACCTCTTTACAATAAAGTTTCCATCTTCTTGAGACTTTAACTTACTTGCCCTCATTTATCCCACTGCCAAATCCAGTGATTTAGCATCTCTAGGCCCTCACTTGATTAAGATAACCCAGAGAAACAAAACTTGGTGTTCCCAACATAATGATGATCTTACTTCAAAGTCCTGAAGATGACTGCCCTCAAAATGACTGCTGACCTCATATCTACTTAAAATGGCAACACAATGATCCCACCAGTGTGTCACCACAACAGTTACTCCTTATTCCTTTTTTTAAAAAAAGTGAGCAAGTCACACAGGTGTGTCTTGTAATGCATTCTTCTTACTAACTGTAGCTGATTTTTCTTTTTTAAAAAATCAGGGATCAGGAATCTATGATCCTCGGGTACTCCCACTATAGGTAGTCCTTGACGTACGACTATAATGGAGCCTCCCCATCATGGACATAACTTGGGATAGTCCTAAATAGGCTCACCTACGTGACTGACCAAATTTTGTGATCTTTTTTTGCAGTGGTCATTAAGTGAATCTGGAGTTGTTAAGCGAATCGGTGGTTCACTGTGGGCATGGTTTTGCCAAATAAATAAATAAATGCCAGTTTTTGGCAAAAACATTGTAGAATGCCATCATGTGACCACAGAATGTTGCAAATATCATAAATCTGGACCAGCTGATACAGGAACCTGAAGCATGGTTATGTGATCGCAGGAGGGGCACAATTTTGGGAACTTCAGATTGAGGACAAAAGTACCCCCAAGAGGTCCATCGTAACCTCAAATGGTTTCTAGGCAATGGGTTATAAGTTGAAGACTATCTTTATTGGGAGCACCTGTACATCACACTATCGGCCATGTTCACTGGGGTTACTATAAATCAGACATGTCAAACATAAGGCCCAGGGGCCGGATGCGGCCCGCAAAGTGGTTTCATGTGCCCCGCGAAGCCATCCTGGAAACAGTGAGGGAACGGCCCCTGCTGCCTTGACCCTGACCCAGGCCAGCCGGGAGCCAATGTACAATTTTGTGGTGGCCCTCTATGCTGAAACGCAGTCTTAGCTCCACAATGCCGTCTGGAAACAGCGAGGAACCAGCCCGCCACGTCAGCCCCACCTCCTGAGTGCATGCTGGGGAGGTGTCACCCTGTGTGAGGAATGAAGAAATGCACCATCACCTGGAAGTGGCCAGCAAATGGCCCTGGCCTACTTCACATATCCGGCTTGATGGGCTCTGGGGGAGGGATTTTGGCAGGCAGCAGGGCGCTCTCCTCATAGCACCGAGAGGCTGAGCCGGACGGCACAAATCCAAAAAGAAACATGAGGCCACCCAGCTCCCACCCTGCCTGGTTTCAGCAGGCAGCAGGGCGCTCTCACAGTGCCAAGAGCTGAGCTGGGTGGCGCAAATCTGATGAGAAGTGCAATGCTGCCTAGCCCCCAGACTGCCCAGTTTCAGCAAGCAGCAAGGTGCAAAGCTGGCGAGCTTCGCACTGCCCGGCTCAATCTCTTGGCGCTGTGAAGACAGCATCCCGCTGCCTGCCGAAACCAGGCAGGCTGGGGGCTGGGCGGCATCGCACTTCTTTTTGGATTTGTGCCGCCTGGTTCAGCCTCTTGGCACTGTGAGGAAAGCGCCCCACTGCCTGCCGAAACCAGGCAGGCTGGGGGCTGGGCGGCATTGTGCAGGTAACGTTGACTCTCACACTGCTCATGGCATCCCCTCCTCCAGAGTCAACCAAGCCAGATATGTGAAGTAGGTGAGGGCCATGTGCTGGCCACTTCCAAGCGATGGTATATTTCTTCATTCCTCACAAAGGGTAACACCTCCCCAGCTGTGTTTCTTGCCTGTTTTTCTCCCTCCCTCATCTCAAATATTTTCCCACCACTCTGTACTTAGGAAGGAAAGAAGGAGAGGGAGGGTCTGAGGGAAGTCCTGCCTTAGTCCTGCCCTGCTGCCCTTTCACCATCTCCTTGCCCCCTCCTCCTGGCCTATCCTAGGGGTCTCCCATCCTATTGCTAAGGAAGCTTTGGATACAAAGCCGGGTCTCCTCCCATGGAGAGGAAATGGGCCTCCCTCTGACTTTGCCCTCATACCCATCATGAGCAACCTGGCTAAAGAGAGCAAGCACAGCAGCAGCAGCCTTGAGGAGGAGGTAAGTGCAGCTGGGCACCCCCCTGGGGGAGTGGGGCTGGGCTTGGGGCCGTGGGTGCTCGAGGACCAGGCTGGGCATTTGACCTCTGCTATCCAGGGCTCCCAGCAGCCCGCACCACCATCCAGCCCTCCCCCACATGGCCTGAGAGGAACAATGAGGCTCCTCCAGTGGACCATGCCTTGGCACTTGCCCTGGTCCCACCCCCTTCTGTCAGAGACCCTCAGATCTGTCCCACTCCTGCCCAGGCCCCCACAGGCATCCTTGATGTGAATGATGTAGAGCTGGGCACGCCTACCCAGAAGGCCACACCCACTCCACACCCACCCAGTAGGCTGCACCCTCCCCTGGCCACACCCACCACCCCCCCCTAGAGCAACCGCAATGCTGATGCGGCCCTCAATGAAATTGAGTTTGACACCCCTGCTATAAATTATGTTCAGCAGTAACTGGAGAGCTACTGGCTATCTAGTTTAAAGTAAAACTTTCTTTTCATTAGAGCAAGCGACAAAGGTGAAGACAAGAACAAAACCAGATGCATTTCTCAGTGCTTAATTCCATGCCCACCTGGGGCTAGCTTGTCAAGGCCATCACTCCCACTGCCCACATTCGCCACTACTGCAAACCACATGCTTTTACCCGGGGCTGGAGCATCTCCTTTTGTGGCTTCCTCTCTCCCTGCTTTGGTAGTGGCTATCCAGATTCAGCTGCCTTTCATAAGGTGTTGGAACAGTGCTGTAAAAGAGAGATTCCCCACCCACCCAAAAAAGAGTGATAGATCAAAACAATCGGTTCAGAGACAGCAACAAGTCACATTAGAAAAGCGGAGAAGCAAAAAACTGAAAGACAAAATGCAATCGTCTGGAGAAGTAGGGATATTGAGAGGGGAGAAGAGGGAGCAACCATGCAAAAGTTAAAGAGATGCATAATGGACAGACTGCCAGGAGAGAGAGAAAACAGTTGTCAAACAATTACCTGGAATGGAATCTCAAAACGATGTAACCCAGTCGCTTCAAGTGGCTATATACCTTACAATAGGGATGAAATGTAAGGAGTTCACGTGAGAAAGGACATGACTCTACATTCTTTAGAGATTCAATTATCAAACTCTTTTTTTAAAAAATATGAACTATGTGAGAATGAAAGTCACCTTCCTATTGGTAGGTGGTTCACACATACAGTGACTACCCAGTTTTTAACAAGGTATATCTATAGCAAAGAGGCATTTAAGTAGCCATTCGTCATGCAAACAAAACTTTGAATACATTAAAGTCAACTATACAAAATCAATTTAACAATTTATCTTGCAGCCTTCACAAATCATAAAAAATTAAGGCTGCAATTTCCACACCAGAAGGCAGCTGTGGCAAACTATTTCCATAAGGCTGCCAAGTAAACATGAACGTATCCATGTAGTTACTAGGAGTTGAGCCCCATTCCAGGGAAACTTTACTTTTTAACTTTCCAAGTAAACATATAGGATTACAATGCAAAAGCGACGGGGTCTCAAAGCAACAATATGATACTAGGGTGGTCAACATGCTGCATCATTTCTAAAATCTAACATTGATCGCTCTTTTCAATAGAACACAACAAACATTGGTTTTTTTTCCTCTAGAGAAGATCACAATAATTTTAACTAAGGACATTTTGACAACCTAGGTCTCTAAGAATTCTAATCAACATACAAGCTGAATAAGCTTAAGAGCATCATAGAAATGTTTCACTGATATATGCAGTTTTTTTAAAAAAAAAACAAGGCACCCCTTAAAAATAAGAGATTATATGATAATGAGATATTACAACAGCGTAATTTAGCATTTGCATAGATGGAGGCATGAAAAATTATTAACAAGTTACGTTTTAAATTATTAATAAGTTAAACAGACTGTTTTTCATTCAACCATCAAGTCCATTGGCAAGCTAATAAAGCTAAGACTTGTCTGAATTCTGCATCTTGGACCTAATACTGTATTTGCTCAGGCCATACAGCAATATCTAGACCAGTGGTTCTCAACCTTTTTAATGCTGCGACCCCCAACCGGTCGTAAATCAAGGACTACTCAACCGGTCGTAAGTCGAGGACTACTCAACTGGTGCAGCACCGTTTGCAGAATGGGATTTTTGGCGGGCTCAGCAGGGCAGAGACAGCCTGGACAATTCCTATTGGCTTTTGAAAACCAATAGAATTAGACTCTATTCAAGAGAGTCTATTCTATTGGCTTTCAAAAGCCAATAGAATAAAAGGGAGTAGCACAGCTAAGGAAAAGGGGGAAAAAAATGGCGGACTGCGTTGTTTGGCGACCCCCGTGAAATAGTCGTTCGACCCCAAATGGGGCCCGACCCACAGGCTGAGAACCACTGATCTAGACTGTATTGCAACTTGAAGTATTTATTTAAGCAAGTGCCCATTATTGATGTTTCAGAGGTAGGACTAGAAACAGGTTTTTTAACGAGTACAGTGTCTATTCCACTTTTTAGGGAATACCATCAAAATATCCTACTGCAGTGTAGTATTATCCTTGTGAAAATAAAGTTGAACAGCAGCATTTACCGTATATGCCAGCGTATTAGGCGACCCGGCATATAAGACGACCCCCGTCTTTATAGCCGGGTCGCATTCCTAGAATGTCGTCTTATACGCCGGAAACTACCAGTATTTCCGGCATATAAGATGACTCGGCGTATAAGACGACCCCCGTCTTTGGTGCCGATTTCAGCGCTCGCGGAAGTCGTCTTATACGCCGGCATTTACGGTATCTTCTCTAACTCAGCTACTGAAGTTTAGGCTCACTACTAAAGCATTGTATAAGCAGTTAACCTCAAACTTCAATGCAATATCCTCACATGCCCTTTCACGTCAACTGAACTGTACAATTAATTGTGATCCTATAATTACAGCAGTATTGCCTACTTTGAAATTCAATGCTTCTTTTAAATTCCCAAATTTTACTTCTGTAGATGTTGAATTCCAAATTCTGAAATGCACCTGGTATTTTAGTAGGCTGATCGACTTTGGAGACAGCAGATTCTCATATGCTTCCTGGATTGACAAAGGCAGGTCTTGGTAGAACAACTGAAGGGATCCCTGTAAGAAAAAAAAAAATCTTAATGTTCAGGAATTATGCAAACCGACCATTGTGGTGACAGCCTCCCTGGGGTCTGAAGAGCTACACCAACTTGCCCATTTTGCCAAAGGGAGAACTTTGTATCAATTGGATGTCTGTAGAGATAGATACTTGTGTAACAAAGGTCATTGGGGCAAGAATTTCTGTCACTAAGTGATACAATTATAAAGTATGATGTATTGTGACAGCATTGCTTAGTGACGGCAATCCTAGCAGTCCCCATTTCTGTTGTTAAATGAGGATTGCGGATTAAGGGAGGACCTTACGTGATCACAACTTGTGACTTTCTGCCAGCTTCCATCAAACAAAGTCAATGAAGAACCAAGTAGGAAGTTACAATTCTTGGTCATGACAAGCCTTTCCTTAGGTAGCTTGCAAGCCATGTAGCAAGCAGATGTGTGAGTCTGTAGCCTGACACAAATAAGGCCCAGTCGGGGGGGGGGGAATTGCAGTGCAAGCATGGCTGAGGGGTGGGGTGGAAGCATGTCTTCTCAGGAGAAATAGCGATGGGGACAAGAACAACTTGCGACCCTACCCTGGCTTCCAAACTGATTTTGGTTGTGAGAAGCCAGCAGGCCGGGTTGTAAATAGTGATTACATGACCATTGGATGTTGCAACCATAATAAATGTGAGTCAGTTATCAAGTGCCTCAGTCATGATCATGTGACCACAGCGGTGCTAATACAGCCACAACTTTGAGGATTGGTTTTAAGTACCACTTGTTCAGTACTTTGAACAACTGCTGAATGAGTGGGTTGCTAACTTGTAATCTCAAGACACAAGAATTGGTTTCACAGTACAATATGGCTTATAGAATGATCACACAGACCCACAGAATAAAACAACAACTGCAATGAGAATACTGGAGCAGTTTTGACGATACTCAATTCCAAAAATTGTACACTGGTATTTATAAACTCATGTACGTCTATATGTTTCAAATAGATGTGCTTTCTGCAGAAGAAACTAATAGTGCAATATCAGGGAGTGGGAGATGGGAACATTTCCTGCAAGTCTGCTCATCCCAACTTACATGTTCATAGGAAGGGTCTGAAATGAAGATGTGGCATTTATTCAGAAGATCTTCTGTGTAATCCTGACAGGATTCTCAATCCTATGGGGATTGCAACCACTTTTAATAATATGGTTACACTCTCATTTCAGATGTTCCCATTAGTATGAGGTGAAGACAGAGAACTAACTCCCCTAAACAGATTTCTTCCTTAACTCCTGAAAAAGTATTATATGGCTGTAGTCACTCTAAGCATCCTTGCCACCCAATCCTGTTAACTTTCTTTAATTTATATGATTATTCTATGGCAAAATTTAATGCTGTCTGTCAAGACAACGGAACAGGGGAGAGGCTTAGCTATACAAAACTGCTTCATAAGCTTGTGGATGTGATTTACTCACACATTCCAGGAGATACAAGGCTTCTTCTGGAAGCAGGCACTGCTTTCCATGCTGTGTAAAACCCATGGTATGCCAGAATTTTCCCTGATGGCAACAACAAGCAATGTTAATTTAGGAGATCAATCCCAACCCCTATTAACATTTCAAAAAGAACAACATAAGCCCAGGATTGTTGGACTGTTCTAGGAGCCTTTCACTTCATGATTCAGTCAGAGCGTCTCCATCTGAATTAAGACTATATTGAAGAAAAGAATTTCATCCTTGTGCCAAAGGATTGATTTACAATTAGGGAACATAAAACCCCAGAATTTTTTGTGTCTCAATGCACCCTATTGTGTGCGTCCATAGGGGGTTAACCTGATGTACAATTCTCTCAAGTCAGAGCTTGAATTATTAGAGGTGAGACAATAAGAAGTATTCAATATCCTTGTCTTTCAAAACAGCTGTCTTTTAGACCACTATGGGGGACAGGAAAGAAATCAACAGTAAAACTTAACAGATTTCATTTGCTCGTCCCTTATCTTCTTTACCCACATATCACCTTCCAAGAATCATAGCTGGTTCCAATACAAAACAGTGCCAAGACAGACATTGCAAATACAGTTTTTATTTTGAGCAATTTGATGAAAGAGAGAGGAGACACATTATTCGGTGGCAATGTCATCCTATGAAAACTGAAATCAACCCTACTATATCTGGCTCTGATCTGAAAAGAAAAAAAAAAAGTCCCTGGCTACTGGTATGTGCTGCTCTGACACAGAAGCTGGTAACCGTAGGTTATTTAAGAGAGAAGGAATGATATCATGTAAAAGATAGTAAAACTTACTGCAGGGGATTTCAGTTCCACAATACCTTCCTGGGGCTTCCACTCAGCCTTCACCAAACTTCCCCTATAAAGGAAATTTTAAAACGCGAAGTATTATTACCATTTTATAAAACCCTAGTAAGACCACACCTAGAATACTGCAGCCAATTTTGGTCACCATATCACAAAAAAGATGTTGAGAGTTTGGAAAAAATTCAGAGAAGAGCAACTAAGATGATCAAAGGCCTGGAGACTAAAACATATGAAGAATGGCTGCGGGACTTGGATTTCACTAGTCTAAAGAAAAGAAGAAATAGGGGAGACATGATAGCAGTATTCCAGGATCTGAGGGGCTGCCACAAGGCAGAGGGGGCCAGGTTGTTCACCAAAGCACCAGAGGGAAGGACAAGAAACAATGGTTGGAAACTGTTCAAAGAGAGAAGCAAGCTGGAATTAAAGAGCAATTTCTTGACAGTGAGGACAATCAGCCAGTGGAACAGCTTACCCCCAGAAATTGTGGGTGCTCCATCACTGGAGATTTTTAAGAAGAGACTGGACATTCACCTGTCTGAGACAGTATAGGTTCTCCTGCTTGAGGAGGGAGCTGGACTAGAAGACCTCCAAGGTTCTGTTCTACTCTACTCTAGAACTTTTTCCTCAAAAATCCATTTCCTACCAGCACAGAACAGCTAATAGAGAAGACACAGATCTAGGAAGAAATCATTTGTGGCATAGAGCACTTACAGTTGCTTCTAGGATTTTAAATAAGTTAACCTACTGTGAGAGGGAAGTTGGGGTTGCTTTCTGTGCTTTGGAAAAGCAGTGGCAGCCAGGCAGAAATGCTTCCCACCCCTACATCCTTCATACCATCATACTTTCACTTGACTCACAAGCATCTAAGCCAGGGTTGCAGCTGCCTGTGATAATTGAGCCACTCCCTGGTGTTTTCAAGGATGTGCTGACGTTCAGAGGCAGCATCACTCCACCTCAGGGCCTTGGCTTACAAAAGCAAATGCTAAGACAGAGTGGAGAGGGGCATAAGAGGAAAGGTGATAGTAAATGGCTATAGAGGGGAAATGATGGCATGAGATTGGCTGCTATTAGGAGCTGGCAAGAGGATTTTCATTCAACTACCAGCAACCACAAGCTACTGTATATCCTGGTGGGAGTCCTGCTTAGAGCTTTTCCTGGAGTTTGGCAGCAACTAGAAAAGGAGTAACCACACTGAAACAGCACCCCATCCCAACCAGTGCAAGAACTTTTGGGAAAAGGCAAAGGTTGTATGCTACTTTATAGACTTGGAAACTTTTTTAAAAAAAAACCTGACTGTTAAAAGACTCAGTATACAGTATTAAAAACATGTAGCCACAGCAACTTGCAAGTCCTAGATGGGTAGAGCTGACCCAGAGCAGTAGCTTGTTGTTTGGGAAGGTCTGTGCTGAAATAAAGCATCGTGTGTAGATTTGCTATGCTGTGATGTGTCCATTCCTTGGAAAACAAAAAAACCCTCACCCCAATTTCATTATGAAATAGACTGTCAGAAAACTTACAAAAGGGGTCCATGGCCCCTTATATGACATTGGTTTACTTTGGGGTAAGATATCGTGAAACAGAGAAGCATCTTCCCATATATCGGATCGGCAGGTTTCCCAAGCAATGACATTTTCACAAGAGACTTTTTGCAAATATCTGTGACCAGATTCATAACAAGAGAAGTGGCCTCTCAGACAAACCCTAGGCACTTGGGTTTTTAAAGGAAAAACTTATTCCTCATATTTAACCCCAAAATTCCAAAATAGTGCAGAGCATTCTGTATATCAGATATAATCATCATCCCTGCACTGACCAACAATCTAATGGCCACATTTTGCACCAGCTGTCACATCCAGATGTAGCCTGTATGCCTCTTCATAATATATATATATATATATATATATATATATATATATATATATATATATATATATATATATATATTTGATATGTATATATCAATATACAATATGTGCAAAAATCTAGCTGTGATTCAGCCAAAAGAATAATTTCATGAGTGGCTACAGCCTACAGATAAAATCTAATTGCATAAATCTGCTACCATTTAGAAATCCTGGGACAATATAAGATTGAAGTATACAACTTTCAGAGAAAATGCAACTTCCTTGGGGATAATGAACCTCAATCCCTGAGCTGATTTTCTATTGACTAGAATCTCTTTTGTCTTGTTGGATTTAAACAGAGGTTGTTGGCCATCATCCATTTAAATTTTGTAAACCAGAGTCACCTAGGTATAAATTGGGCAACTGTATAAATTTGTTTAATAAATAAAAAATAAATCTCTTGGCTAAGTCTAATATTCAACACTCTGGACTGCTCTCTTGGAAATATGTTAAGCTGCAACAAGGTTGAATAGATAAGTGCATCACTGAGCCAGACTGGTCTAGTGGTTAAGTCTCCAGGCTAGAAAGTGGAAGACTCTGAGTTCAAGTTCTGCTTTAGCCATGAAAGCCAGCTGGGTGATTTTGGGCCAGTCACTCTCTCTCAGCCCAACCCACCTAGCAGGGGGAAATAGGAGTAGGAAGGTATGTTGAATGTTTGCTGCCTTGAGTTATTTGCATAAATAAAGGTGTCATAAAAATAAATATATCTAAAGCTCTGAATGAGTATTCTCAGCTATTTCAGCTAAATGTTGATCACAGAGGGTAAGGAAGAGCCTGTCAATAATGTTGATTAAAAATGTCCATCCTACCTTCCAAATCCAGGTAGGAATCTAGGAAAATCCAGAAACAATGTGTGGTTGAGAGCTACCTCTCTGTTACTATATAGTATATAGCCTTACGTACATTCACACATTCCCAAAGGATACTATAGCCAATATGTCAAATAATATATCTCTTCCCTGTTTTTATGTAGATCAACAAAACCACAAAAGCAGTCAGTGCCATTTTCAGTTTAAAAACCTGGCTCAAATATATCCAGACTCTAGATCAGGGGTCCCCAACCCCCGGGCTGTGGACCAGCACCAGGCCACAGCATGCCAGAAACCGGGACACGTAAACAAGCAAAGCCCCATCTGTGGGATGCAGGCAGTACATGAAACCACAACCCTCTCTGGTTCACAGAAAAACTCTCCACAGAACCGGTCCCTGGTGCCCAAAAGGTTGGGGACCTCTGCTCTAGATGTATCTGAAATTGTGAAACAACCATCTTTTCAGTTATTTAGCTAAGAACTGTGTATTTGAGAACTGTCTGAAACACTCCAGTTTGCTGGATCAAGAAATGTTTTTCCCTTTTGTTAACAGTCCTTTGTGTAAAACTGGTAAAGCTAAAAACATACTACACAAAACATTTTAATTGTTAGTTGAGTATTTTAATTGTAGGCATAATTCATACGTACAACCGCACAACACGTTCCTCCTCCAAAAGTTGCCAGTGTTCTTTCCGACATTGGCGCAGCTTTAATTCTTGTTCTTCTGTTCCATCGGGAATGAAATCTTTCTGACCAAGTGAGCGCTGGGGGATCTTGTGATCACGTGTTCGAGCTGCCAGCAGTTCTGTTGGGCTTCATGGGGGGGGAGGAATTGGGGGAGAGAGAAGGTAAGAATAATCACTTAAATATTCAATTTCTCCATGATGGATTCCTCGAAATACGGTGGCAGATCAGACCACGAGTCTATTTAGCCAGCACTATTTCCTATCAATAGCCAATTCCAATAACTGCTCTGACCCACTTCCTTTTACTCTTCCTAAATATCCTACCGTTCCCCAAATAACCCCAGGTTTCAGTATGAAGATAATTTATTTTTACATTGTTAAGTGTACAACCAGAGTTTCTCCATCTTGGCAACTTTGAAACATGTGGTCTTCAACTCCCAGAACTCCCCAGTTGCCATACTTAAAGTTGCGAAGGTGAAAAAATGCTGACATATACACTTCTAATCTTTTCTCTAAATTAAAGGCTTAAAACTTGCATCCTTTTAAGGAGAATCACTGTCGGCTCCTACATCAGTCTGCATGTGTACCCTTTTTGCCAAAATGCCCACCCTACCTTTTGCTCATTTTTGTGAAATCCCTTTGGAATTCCTCAAACTCTTTTTTTACAGGTAGTCCTCAACTTACAGCCACAATTAAGCC
Organism: Crotalus tigris; assembly: GCF_016545835.1. NCBI lineage: Eukaryota > Metazoa > Chordata > Lepidosauria > Squamata > Viperidae > Crotalus > Crotalus tigris. The sequence continues at coordinate 3,011,352 of NW_024096652.1, read as the reverse complement.
CAAAATTTGTTGTTAAGTGAGAAATTTGTTGAGTGCGTTTTACTCCATGTTATGACTTTATTTGCCAAATATGTTAAGTGAATCACTGCGGTTGTTAGTGACATGGTTGTGAAGTGAATCTGGCTTCCCCATTGACTTTGCTTGTCAGAAAGTCAAGACTCCGGGATCCTGCAACCATCATAAATGTGAGTTAGTTGTTAAGCAACAGAATGTAAATCATGTGACCATGGGGATGTTACAATGGTTGTGTGAAAAATGGCCACAAGCCACTCTTTTCACTGCCATTCTAACTTCGAATGGTCACTAAACTATCTATTGTAAATCAAGGACTACCTGTATTTAACTTTCTTAATAGTCATTTACTTTTTAAAATAATTTTAGTTTAATTCATTTCACTACAAGCCAGAGAGACACAAATGATCATGAAATAAATTCAGGTTTGTTGTGATGCTCTCATTTCTTTCCATTTTTAGCATGTATAGCCTTAACACGTGCGTACACACCAACCTTGTGCTTTGCTCTTTGGCTCCTGAAATTACCTGTTTAATCTGCCTACCTCGACCTCTCTCTGCCTGCAATATATTATCCTCTTCCTCATCAATCCCTACAAGAGAAGCAGGCCCGTGAAGGCCAGACAATTGTAATTACTCGAAAAAGGTGATTTCTACTAAGGAACGAGAGCTATACAATTTGTTTCTAGGGCGGAACAAGCTAAGCAAACCGAATTGGGTGCTCACGACCCACTAAAAAAGCAGTTGGTGAGTTTGTAGGCCCGCGTTGTGTCGTAAGAACCTAGCCTCAGTTTCCTCCCTGCCTGGTTGAAACCACTGGTCCTGCATCGCGTGTGCAAGCAGGCTTCCCGGAGCCAAATTCCTGACTTGTGGGTGTCAGAACGGCCTGGGGGCGCTGCCGACCCGGAGCCGCACATGGCAAAGGCGCCGGAGGGAGAAGTGAACGCCCGGCCTTCCTTCTCTCCAGCCACCCATCCCCCCGGGGAGGGAGGCGGCTCCTTTAAACTCCCTCATACCCCACGCCGTTCTTCCCTCCCTTGCAGATACCTGAGCAAGCGACGTCCGGCCGGAGATCTTTCTTCGGCCTCCATGGTTTTAGGTGCCAGTCGAATCCACTGCTTCGAACTTCCGCTGTTGCCCGCCTTGCCTGCTGGGTCCTAGTGCTCAGAATGGCTGAACGTTCGGCGCGGTTGAAAGCAGTTCGTCGTCTGGTAGAAGGATGCCGACTGGACGCTATCAGCGGGATAACTACGTTTTTAATTCTGTTTCAGATGGAATTCCCGTCCGTCCGTTCATCCAGCCAAACGTTAAGTACAGAATAGTTGCGGCGCATAAAAGAAGTGTCATCACAAAGATGCGTAGAAGCTGGGTATGTCTTAAGTCTAGTGAAAAGGACTAGGGGTGACATGATAGCAGTGTTCCAATATTTGAGAAGCTGCCACAAAGAAGAGGGGCTCAACCTATTCTCCAAAGCCTCTGAAGGCAGGACAAGAAACAAATGGCTGGTAACTAATCAAGGAGAGATCCAATCAAGAACTAAGGAGAACTTTTCTGACAAAACAATCAGTGGAACGGCTTGCCTCCAGAAATCACTGGAGGTTTTTAAAAAGAGATCGGACAGCCATTTGTCTGAAAAGGTATAACTATAGTGTTTCCTGTGGGAGCAGGGGGTTGCACTTGAAGACCTCCAAGGTCCCTTCCAATTCTGTTATTCTGTTCTGTTAATCCAAAGCTAGGGCATCTTTTAAACTTAGGCTCGGAGTTTGTCTAAGTAAGTCTAGTGAAAAGAAGGACTAGGGATGACATGTGTTCCAATATTTGAGGGGCTGCCACAAAGAAGAAAGGGACAACTTATTTTCCAAAGCACCAGAAGGCAAGACAAGAAACAATGGATGGAAACTAATCAAGGAGAGAATCAACCTAGAACTAAGGAGAAATTTCCTAATACTGAGAACAATTAACCAGTGGAACATCTTGTCTTCAGAAGTTGTGGGTGCTCCCATCACTGGAGGCTTTCAAGAAGAGACTGGACAGTCATTTGTCTGAAATGGTACAGGTCTCCTGCTTAACCAGGGAGTTAGATTCATTAGAAGACCTCCAAGGTCCCTTCCAACTTTGTTATTCTGTTATTATTAATTGCAAAGTACAGCCAGATTGGACCTTCAAATTCTATCAATAATTGCCCTAGAATTGGAAAGCAGATGCCTCTGGCCTCATCCCTCAAACAAAGGAGCAAGAACTGCTATTAAAACGAGAAGAACTGCAAGAAAAGAACAACCTGGACTAAACTAAGCTTCCAGCATATTATTTCCAAGCATAAAAAAAGTGATGTCTCCTCTTTACCATTCATTCCTCTTTGCTTGTGTACAATATCTTGTCTTTTGTGATTGTGATCCTCAGGGTAAGCCTAGTCTGTCTTTTAATTGGCATGAGAATTATTAGAGGCTGGAAACCCCTTATGGACTTTTTGCTGAAAAAAAGAAGAGAATGAATTTGTGATTTATGGATTTTGAGGTTAGATTGGTTAGCTTATGAAAAGAAAATCATGATGTAACCTTAAAAAGAGCGGATAAAATACTTATATCTATCATTGCTGTCATGAAGATAAAAATCTGCTTCTTTAGAATCTTTTTCTATATCTCTTTTTCACTTTTTATTACTTTTCTTTATTCTTCCTTAATTCAAAATTTGTACTTTTTTTAATTCTGTTGAAAACATATTCAATAAAAAATATTTTTAAAGATTAAAAGACTTTCAACATTATTTATTTTATATTTTTTTATCCCACCTTTATTATTTTTATAAATAACTCAAGGCAGCAAACATACATAATATTCCTTCCTCCTCCTGTTTTCCCCACAGCAACAATCCTATGAGGTGGGCTGGGCTAAGAGAGAGTGAGTTGCTCAAAGTCACCCAGCCGGCTTTCATGCCTAAGGCAGGATTAGAACTCAGTTTCTGGTTTCTAGCCTGATGCTTTAACTACTGGACCACTGTTTATACAGTTTTAGGTCACCTTAAGTCTATTTAGAAACTAAAAGAGATTGATGGATGTGCCTAGTATATTTTGTGTTTCCATACACAATGGAAAACTGTAATGGAAAAAAGAACCCTGAGGAGAAAGAGTCATCTCATCTGGTTGCTTTTGGCTAAATTGCTGTTTTTCAGGCTTTACAGCAGTGGTTCTCAACCTGTGGGTCGGGACCCCATTTGGGGTCAAACGACCATTTCACGGGGGTCGCCAAACAACGCAGTCCGCCATTTTCCCCCCCTTTTCCTTAGCTGTGCTACTCCCTTTTATTCTATTGGCTTTTGAAAGCCAATAGAATAGACTTAAAGCCAAGGGTTGAGTTTAAAATTATGCAAGACTTCCGCGAGAGGGGTGGGCTCAAGGTACCGAATTTGAAATTATATTATGATGCGGTGGTTTTAACACTAATCAGTGACTGGGTAAATTTGACAAATCCTGAGATACTTTACCTCGAGGAATGGGATTTACTTTTTGGGTGGCATGCCTATTTAATATTTAACAAAAAGATGGATTGGGTTTTTAAATCTCATATTTTAAGAATTTCTTTACTTAGGACTTGGAGAAAATATTATAAAAGTGATTTTAAAGTACCATTATGGGCCATACCTTGGCATGCGATAGAAGGAATAAAAAGAGGTGCTAAAATGGACATGGTGTCTTATAGACATTTACTTAGGTGGGATGGACAAAACTGGCAGTTAAAATCACGTGAAGAGTTAGCACAAGAAAATATTATTTACTCTTGGTTCCAATATAGGCAATTAGCAGATAGATGGAAGGTGGATTGCAAGGTGGGCCTTCTTAGAGAAGATGAAAATTTCATTAAGCAAGTGAAGGATCAAAGACAAGCCCACATTAAGAGAATTTATGGGGTTTTAGTTGAATTGGACTCAGAAACGGAACTGATTAAAGATTGTATGATTAGATGGGCGCAGAATTTTGGTGAGCCAGTTCCATTGGACACCTGGGAAACTATTTGGGTGAGAAATGTCAAATTTACACAAGCACAGAATTTAAGGGAGAATTTCTATAAAATGTTTTATAGATGGCACCTTGATCCACAAAAAATGTCTTTTATGTACCCTGACCTACAACCTAAATGTTGGAGATGTGGGTGTATGGATGCTACTTATTATCATATTTGGTGGTTGTGTAGAGAGATAAAAGCATTTTGGATTAAGATATGGTGGAATATCCAGAGAATTTTTAAAAGGAGGGTAAAATTTACTCCGCAATTATTTCTGTTGGGTATAGTTACTGATTGTGATACAAAGGAAGTTATATTGATGTTAAATTTGATTACAGCCGCGAGGCTGTTAGTTGGACAATATTGGAAGAAGGAATCTTTGCCTACATTGCAGGAATGGTTTCTTAAAGTGTCTTATTTGGCGGAAATGGCAAAGATTTCGGCTTTCTTAAAGCAACAAACGCAAGAGAAATTTCTTGCTGTTTGGGATAAATAGATAAAATTTATACAGTTTAAAATGGATATTAAAAATATTATATAGCTTTTTCTTAATTTTTATTTTTATATATATACATATATATTTTAAAGTATAATTTTTTTGATTGTTTTTTAATTAAGCCTATATTCTGCTCTGGGAAGCTCGGGGGGGGGAGAAGGGGGGGTGTTTGGGGGAGGTTGGGGAAGGGAGGGTTTGTTGTGTAATGTTTAGTTTTTTTCTTTGTATATGTTTTTTGTCTTTGTATTGTTTTGTTTTTTTTCTTTTTCTTTTGTAAAACTTATAAAACTTTTAATAAAAAAAAAAAAAAGAATAGACTTGTCCAGGCTGTCTCTGCTCTGCTGAGCCTGCCAAAAGTCCCATTCTGCAAACGGTGCTGCACCAGTTGAGTAATCCTCGACTTACAACCGGTTGAGTAGTCCTCGACGTACGACCGGTTGGGGGTCGCGGCATTAAAAAGGTTGAGAACCACTGCTTTACAGGCTTGCAAAAATCCAGATGACCACTAGATGGTAATTAAGACTATGTTTTTCCTCTGTGTTTTTGTTTTTTATCCATAAGTCATCTAGATGTTTGCAGAATATATATGGTAACCTTAATGCTTTGGAATTTAGCATAGGACATTTTATGGACAAATTAGTTTTTTCCATTAATTGTGACCTGGACTGCAGCACAGTACAATCTCCAAATTCTGGATATGTCTGTGGGCTCAACCCCCCCACCACCAACAAAAGCAACCTTACTTTTAATAATTTATCCCTGTGTTCCTTTTCCTCATAGGGAAGAAAACTTGGTCCAGGTGCCTTATGGATTCTTGGGGTTTTCAGGGGATGATGGGAGAATGTTCTGGACTGGAGAAGAATAGCCCAAAGAACAATTTTTGCTGACCTTAGATTAATAAACTGTATTAGGAAATTGTTGTAGAGCATAATAACAGAATTTTGAAAGCCTGTCCATTTCCAAATATACTGTCCATTTCTTTAAGCCATGACATGGATCATTGTTTAATTCACTGTATTTCTGTTCTAGCTCTGGCCCAATTATACTGTAGAATGACTCTGGAACAATTTATTTGAGTTTGAAAAAGTGAAACCCAACTCCGTCCATGTGTGTTAGAAGAATGTAACTCCTAGTCAAGTTTTTTTGTGAGTTTAAAAAGATAGCTTGAGAATAGCTGGAGATTGCCTCAAAACCAAATTATTGTTTAAAAGTAATCTCTTAACCCTATCAATAAGATGAATATAATATATTTGCAAAGCAAATAGTAAGTTACTTGCTTGCAAATTATTGTTTATACCTGTTAATGATAGCTGTACCCTTGTCAATTATCCAAATTCATGCATTTAACATGCTGTTCATTCCAAGGCTTTTCACTTTTTGTTCCACTTGCTATATTTGTAACAGTAGCTATAACAATCCAGTAACTATAGAAGTATCTTCATATCTCGATATAAGCTGGTAAATATTATCCTATCAGTTTACCTTAATTCAACAGAAATAATCACTATTTAATTTATCTGAGGCAGATAGTTGTTTATATTAATTCATAGAATAAGGCCAAGAAGATATATTCCCTGTAAGAAATGTAAAGAACAGGATGAAAAAAAAACTTAGCAGACATCAGTTATTGATGAACCACGTAAATAATAATTCTCTCAGTTATCAAGGGATTGAATCCTGTAATAATTCTCAGCTTTATTTCAGCTGAGAATTAATTTAGGCAAGCTATCTTCGGGAATTAAGTTCAGCTATTTGAATATAAGCTCTGCCAATGTGTTTCATCTCCCACATCCAGATTTTGGCTTGAATGTCTATAGAGTAGAAACTCATACATAGTTAACTCTCTGTGCTTCCTCTTGTACTTAAGAAGACTTCCCTTTTATTCATATTTGGATCAATAATTGAATTTGCCTCTAACAATGCCTGACATCCTGAAACTGAAAGCTAAGCTAGATGGGAAGGTAGTGGCTATTTCTTTTCATTCACTTGTGTCTCAGATGTAGCAGAAGTGGAGAAGAGAAAGATTTCCACCCCAACTTAAAAGAAAAAAAGGGCTCATTTCAGATGTTACTGCTGAATTCTCTCTCTGCTTGTGGCTCATGAACAAAAAGCAGAGAAAAGAGTCAGAAGCATAGAAAGAAATCAGGATCTTCAACGTGCAGGCAGGGGCAATCCATTTGGGAGTAAATCATTCACTTTCTTTGTGCATTTTGAAGGCTGTAAACTATAAGGCTGTAAGATGATGAATAAGGGCCCTGAGCAAGAATCTGTTTTTCATTTGCAGGAAAAGGATCTTGACAGCTTTCAGTAGAGGAGCCCAGAAAGTACTGTAGACTTACATGAATGTTTCCATTCTTCCTTTCAGGTGCTTTTGGCTGATTTTCAAAGCATAATCTCAGAATTGATTAGCTGGAACAGCAGTGAATTTGTTCTCCTTTGCCCTCCTTTTGTTACTATTTGTATTAAACCCAGCCTTGAAAAGTTGATAGCATTCTTTCAGGATACAGTGTAGTTTGACAAATAAACTTAACACACTGAAGAAGTGTGAAAAAGCCTGAGACTGATGGTGCCCTAATTAGGACACTTGGATGAAAATGGAGAAACGTTGCTTTTTTTTTTTTTTTTTTGCTTTTTTTTTTTGGTGTCTTCAAGTAAGCTTTTAATTTCTGAATAAGCCCCAGCAATTTTCTTAGAAAGATTTGCATTGCCTCCTTCCTAGGGCTGAATCAGAGCAAGTGGCTCAGTCACCAGTTGACTTTGTGCCAAAGGAGGATTAAAACTCAGGACCTCCCAGTTTTCAACCTGATGCCTTAACTACTTTACCACACCGGCTTGTTTTGACTCCTTGACAGGTATGGGGGAAAAATACTATTATCTGGATACAGGGAGACATGCATCAAGGATTCTAAAAAGATGATACCAAATACAGGTAATCCCCAACTTAAACAATAGTTCATTTAATGACCATTCAAAGTTACAATGGCGCAGAAAAACTGGCTAACCTTGGAAGTCCAATGCCCTCCTGCAGGGCCTTTATTCCATCTAATATAAGCATGGGTCACCCTTCCACTGGTTATGTATGAGATGAGCAGGCAAAGGAATTGTACCTTCTTGAGGAAGAATTCTGATCAATGTCTATGGAAATTCTCAGTCATCCAGGTCATGGTTGTCCCAAAGGTGTTTTTTTTTTCAGTCAGAACTGAAGAAGCTTCTTGGATGAGAAGTAAAAGATCTTCAAGGAAAAACAAAGTCCTTTGCATTTTAAAAAAGCACCTTTGGGACAATTCTGGTCAACCCAATAGGATTCATTGCACACACTACAAAAGCCTATACACATATGTATTTGTACAAAGGATCATGGTACATATCAACTAAATATGGAATTGGAAGATAGGAATTGTGATATACAATGAAATGCCCTTATTTTAATCTTTGACAGAAGGCATAACTGATATGTGGAGATAATTAATAGAATGGAAGGGAGACCCATGTGCCTACGTTCCCAGTTTCAGGCATATAGCATCCCTACATGTATCCAAGCGTAGGTATCTGCAGTATGAGGACCTGGAAGTAACAAAACCATGTATAAAAATGTCACAATGCGCACACACTGTCACATCTTTGGCAGCTGTGACACAAGTACAAAAGGGCAGAGCTTTTAATGACGACACAATGCATGTTTTGGACTTTTGACTTTAAGGTTAAGACTTTAAGGTTAAGAATCCACACCAAGGTATCTAAAGATGATTTCTGTCCTATATTATAATTAGTTTCAAAGTCTTTAGGCCTACGTCTAATTTTTAGCTCATAAGGCATGAGAAAGGGCTGCAGGAGACTAACCTTTAATCTGGAAAGAGCACTGTGCTGGCAGATGGATCACCTTGGCAATGAGAAATCTTACACAGAGCTCTTGAAAACAAGGCATCTGTTTCAGTTATCCTTACTGCTGCTAAATTGGCTTTTACATAAATTAGCATAAGCTTTTTAGGCTGATCCGTGTTTTTTTTAAAAAAAAAATAACGTGTCAACTGAAAAATATCAAAAGAAAGTCAGAACATCCGACTGCTTTTTGATATGCATCACAATGTCCCTAAAATGGAGCCAGGTTTCATCTGCACTGTTGCATCGCCTTTTTGCCTTTTTGAGCTGTCCGCCCCAGGTGCCCTAGCCTAGGCAATCTTCCTGCGCTGGACATAACTTCGTCCGCCTCGTCTCTAGTGGATCAGAGTCATCTAAGCCCTCGTCTTACGATTACTAGGAGGCCATCTATTTCAAGAGGGCGGGGACTTGGGATGGTTAAAAAAAAAAACAACTTTCAGTCCTACGAAAGATGCGCGGCCTGCGAGAACAAAGCGTGACTCCTGCACACCCAAATGGCGATCTTTTCGTTCGCTTCCGTTCGAGGGCACAACATATACATAGGCAGAACCTGCGCAAGCAGAGGGCGCCATTCTACTCCGCCGACATCCAGACGGGGCATGGACGGGCTTACAGCATAAGTGGGCAACTTCTTCCTGGAGGTCCTGCAAGCAGATTTGCTGCATCTCGGCAACCCACCCGTTGCCTGATTGGCCGCCTGCCAGGAGCAATCGGGCACTCCCCTTTCCCCTATACGCTGGGTGCTATGGAAACAGATTAAGACTTGTTTGCATTCACGACACCCAATGTACCGGCTGCCCTTACATGATCTTCTTTGTTACCGACTTTCTTCTACCTATACTGTAACAGCAAATCCTGTTCTGAAAGTGACCGAAGGCTAGCTACAGTACTTAGCTAATAGCTAAACGGAGCCCCCGCATTGAGTAACGTGATATATTTTAAAAACAAAGCCAGACACATATCTCTCCCCCCCCCAGAAATACAGTAGTAGAATCAGTACTTTAATTATTAGCCTTAAAATTCAAATCATTTGGTGGAGTAAGTTCTATTCAGCTGGACTGTTTCTTCCTCACTTTTTTCATTCTCTTGCTTTGAGAGGGTCCCTGAAGAAGACCTGGTCAGTCACAGGGCAAGGGGGTGTGTTTCCATCGCTCCCTGTTTGCTCTTTATAAAGGCCTTCTCCAGCAATGGTGCTTTCCATCTGGCTTTTTAAAATTGCAATTTGCCCAGTGGTGAGATTTAAATATGTGAACAACTGGTTCTCTGTGTGGATGCCACCGCTTCCAGTTCCGGAAGTCCATTCTGGGCCTGGGCAACAAAAAATTAGCTACCGGTTCTGCTGAACTGGTGCGAACTGGCTGAATCCCACCACTGAATTTGCCCATTTTATTTGGTAGGGAAAGAGTACTTTGTGATTCAATGGGAGCTCACGCCACTAAGGTTTATTTAAACTTTTACTGAAGGGCTAATGAGACACTTGCTTCTCCAAAAGGCAGGCAGAAAGCAGAGAAAAGCAGAGGAGAAAGAAAGACAGGTAATGGTTGGAGTAAGAAAAGGGAAAGGAAAGGAATTGTTAGCATATGGTTAGCCCTGCGAGGTAGTCCAAACAGGAAGGTGCACTGCTTCTTTATTGTTAGACTATATTAACCAAATCTTGCAAGATTAAAAGTATTTTCCCCTCCTTTCCTTTTACTCTGGAAAACTAGGGAGGGTCCCTTCTGTTTCCCATTCCCTCCCTCTTGTGACCTGAGACAGTGTGTCCAATCTGTGGCTCTCCTCCTGTCTACCAAGGCCATTCCCACATAGCATTACACATATATAGAAGGGTGGCCCTCACGAAATGTCCACTGTAAATAAAATACAGCTTATATTTTGCCCTAATTCTTCATATAATATTATTACTAACATTCATATAATACACATATATTCCCACATTGGCATTCCTATAATGGTATTATTAAGATTATATTTTTAATAAGCAATTATAAATAAGAGACAAAATTTGATATTCCAGCCACGCACCTAAGATACTATGTTACTCAGAAAAAAGCTAATAAAAGAGAAGATAACACTTCTATAAGAGCTCTACAGTTCATCATCTTGGAGTGAGATTTTAAATTACATTTATTGGTCCCTAAAATAAGTTTAGAGAGAGACTTATGCCACTTGTGATCAGCTAAACTCAGTTCTGCCGCACTCAATTAGCACACTAAAACGATCAAGCCAGGGAGTTTTCGCTCAGCTTTGTGAAGCGAATTAGATCAAACTGTTGAATTAACTACTTTCAGTTTTTTGATCAAATTGAATTGGAAGATAATGGGGGAAGGAAGGGCTCTTGATCTCTGTTTCCTTCAAAATACTAATGGACAGGCAATGGTTGATTTCTTTAAAAATACACATCAAATCTGTAAACACAAAAAAACCCATGACTTGATCCTATGTAAATTTTCAGTCAAAAAGCAGTGGGGGGAAGGAGATTAAGGAAAGAGCGAACATAATAGCCACTGGAACCTACAACTACAGTTGCAGGTTATGCAAAACCATAATTTCCCACAATTTGCATTTAAAATCATAGTGTAAACTTCTTGTAGGGCAATGTGGTCTTCCAGACTCAACACCCATTCTGAGCTGCCAAGGTAGTTGGCAGATTCCTGTCAGTCCTAGTTCAACAAAATATATTCCATGTACTTTGGATAACTTTGGTTTCATTTACGTGTTGTGTTTCCCAGTTTCCCATACTTCACTATAAATAACTAAAACGCAATTGTTTTGTATTCCCCCCCCCCTATATGAAGGTTCTTTAGAAAATCAATCATTTGACTATAATTTGCCTCTGCCCCTTTCCAGTAAATAGATAAATTTATTTCCATGCTTATGCTCGAAGTATTCAAAATTCAGCAAATGCAGTATAGACTGGCTGTTTTTTAGTTAGTGAAATGTAATTGTGTTTTAGAACACTCTTGCCCTTTCACTCAAAACAACTAAGAACATTTGAAGATTGTTGTTGTCTACTTCATTTAATACAAGGGATTTATTTCAATGTTATAATATTTTATTAAGTGCAATAGGTTCTCTTAACAGAAAATATTTGGGAGAATGACCTGGGATTTGAACTTGATTAACCTCATTGCAATTCTTTGTGACACACAATTCCTTTTTAATCTTTTTTTTTTTAGTATAGAATCAGAATCGGGCATAAATGTAATCAGTTGGTATTGTGGTATTATACTCTGCTAAAATCACATCAAATTAATTTTAATTGTACTAAATTGTATTGGTGCAATTGTAAATAATTTTGCATACATCACCATATTCCATCATTCCTTTGGGTGAAAGATGTTAAAGGAAGTAAGAACAACACCAATCAAATGTATCCTGCTATTGCTATCCAGTTTCCCAAATGCATATCAGTCAACGCAGCATAAGAAATTGACTCAATTTCTATTGTTAGATGCCAGGTTTCCTGTTGCAAGATACGGGAAAAGTAAAATAAGCCACTGGTATATATAAAAAAGCAGAGACAGAAAATGCTTCAACTGAAAAACTGAAAGAAATATGTATTTATGTGTGTTGGTATACATGCCTATGCACATAGCATGTGTGTGCATGTATCCACATCATACACACAGAGAGAGAAACACACAGAGACACAAACGCACAAGAATGATATATTTTGATTTTGCAAAAAATAAAAATGAAAGCAAACTATTGCTCCCAAGGAGCTATCCATATGGAAGAGGTTTTGGTAAAAACATGCCCTCTACTGCCGGGAAATCCTTCCTGCCATCGCTGCACAGCAATAAACATTGTATTATTGACCCAGCTGGTTTCCTATGCTCCTATTTTCCCCCTGATAGGAAAAGAGCCATGTTGATCTATGCAGGAAAAAAAAATCAGGAATCTGGTAATCTCTTTTCTATCTAATAAATGTTATTAAAGGTCTAAGCTTTCATGAGCTGCAGCTCAATCTGATACAGCTCATGAAAGCTCATAATTTTAATAAAATATATTAGGCAGGGAAGAGGTATTACCAAGACTCATGTTTTCCCCAGGAAACTTTCCTTAAAAAACAACAACTGATTATTATCTCTATCCTTTCAGTTTTTCTGTAGAAACAGTTTTTTTATTGCTCATTTTATGTTTATTACAGCTTAGATGAGTCAGTGTCTTTAATTTAAATCATTTAAATGGTATGGGATGGTTCTGTGTAGCATGCTTGAAAAGTCAGCATCCCACCTCTTTCTAGAGGCTTGTCTTACAACATTCTAATTCACTGACACACGTCTCTTTGCCTGAGAAATGAATGGTTATTTTCCTTAATTAAATGTTTCAATACCTGCCCAGCAATAGCCTTTAGCAACAATAAAACCAATACAGATAACAATGTTTCTCCCTTAAGAGACCAGCTAACAATCTTGCTTTTCATCTACAGGAAATTAGGATAGAGGAATGACAGGAGAGATGAATTCCAATGCTTCCTTGTTTTTTGTGTGAAGCTCATTCTGTCTTTGTGTGAAGCATTTTTTTTTTTAAGATGAGGAAAGTATATTTCATATGAATAAGAAAGTGGTGGAAGGGGAGTGGGGAGAGAAAATGGCATTGTAAACTAGCAAAATACTTCTCATCAGAGCAAAGAGCACAGGAAGAAAAAAAATGCTTGTGAATGAGTGAATCTGAAGCAGGGGGAATGTGTTGGCTTAGTTCATACATTTTACTGAAACAAAGACAGTTTGCTAGTCAGTGGCTTAGTGTATTGTGCAGACCCAGGCGTTTGTGATTTATTCTATGGATCATAGTCAGATGAACCAGGGCTTAGGCATAACATGTGAATTAAATCATTGCCATTTTTTTCACCTGAATGGACAGAACTATGTGTTGCTTGAGTTTTCTGCAGATAAAAGCCTCTTCTTTAAAGGGAATCAAAACTGGTCATTTTGGACATCTTATAAACGGAGAGCAAATGCAACGCATTACTGCAACACTAGGTGGCTCTCACAGTAGCCACAGAAAGGAAGATTGTGATTCCAGATCTTTTCCTATGAGAATTTGATGCAGGTTGAAATTGGTGGAATTTACCATTTTCACCTCACATGTACAGGTAGTCTTTGACTTATGACCACTATTGAGCCGAAAATTTCTATTGCTAAGCAAGGCAGTTGCTAAGTGAGTTTTACTCCATTTTGTGATCTTCTCTGCCAGAATTGTTGTTAAGTGAATGATGCAGTCATTAAGTGAATCAGGCTTTCTTCATTGACTCGGCTCGTTGGAAGCCAGCTGGCTAGGTTACAAGTGGTGATCACTGGCCCGGGACCCTGCAACTCTCATAAACACAGGCCCATTGCCACACATCCCAGCGCCGGAATTTTAATCAAGTGACCATGGAGATGCTACAAGGGCCATAAGGGTGAAAAATGGGTCATAAAACACTTTTTTTCAGTGCCATTGTAACTTTGGTTGGTCACTAAACACATGATTGCAAGTTGAGGACTACCTGTATGTAGTCAGTCTTGTTTTAATTAGGGATTATTAAAAAAAATGGATTGAATTCATGGAATATACTAATCTGCAAACAACCAAACTGCAGGAGCCCTGGTGGCACAGTGGTTAGAATGCAGTATTGCAGGATAACTCTGCCCACCGCCAGGAGTTCAAACCTGATCAGCTCAAGGTTTACTCGGCCTTCCTTCCTTCCAAGGTCAGTAAAATGAGGACCCAGTTTGTTTGGGGCAATACACTGACATTTGCAAATCGCTCAGAGAGTGCTATAAAGCACTATGGAGCAGAGTATGAGTCACTGTTATTGCTATTATGGCTTGGCAAAACCAAACAGAGAATGCACATGCGAATGCCCCTTAAGGCTTCAAAAACTATACCGTAATGAAAACATATCTCAGTGGAAGATATGCCACTCCCTTTGCTCCCACTCAGGCACATTTGCCATGCACATTTTAATAAAAAGATTGTTTGCTCTCTTTTTTTAAAAAAAAATTCAGGCATCCCACTGGCATAAAATGAGAGCAGGACTCTCTGAACTCAGTGGAACTTATTTCTGAATATAGGATTTTTCTGTGAAACTTGCCTTCTTGGAGATAATGTCCTTCTTCCTTAAATGTTACTCATCCTCATACTTAGGCTATGAGAACTTGTTTTGCCAGCATTGAGCTCAAGTAATGTGCCAATGATCCTATCAACTTTTAAAATACATTCCTATTTTTCAGACAGGCCATACTTTACAGTATTCTTTCTATCATCACCACACAGCCTATTGTTTTGACAGCCAACTGGTAGAAAAGATCCATCCAACTGCTCTGCAAAAGAGACTCTTGTAACTGAATGGTCGTGTCCTTTTTTAGAACAGAGGTACTATATTTTGCTATCTCCAACCTAGATCTTATTTCCTTTTCTGAAGATCAGTGAATTTCCATAAGCATATGTTTGGGACTTTGCCTCCATCACCACTTAGTTTCCCCCCCTTAATTATTCTCTTTTCCTTCTTCTGCAAATCTTGTAGATCCCTTAAATCAGTGGTTCTCAACCTTTTTAATGCCGCGACCCCCAACCGGTCGTAAGTCAAGGACTACTCAACCAGTCATAAGTCGAGGACTACTCAACTGGTACAGCACCGTTTGCAGAATGGGACTTTTGGCGGGCTCAGCAGGGCAGAGACAGCCTGGACAATTCCTATTGGCTTTTGAAAGCCAATAGAATTAGACTCTATTCAAGAGAGTCTATTCTATTGGCTTTCAAAAGCCAATAGAATAAAAGGGAGTAGCACAGCTAAGGAAAAGGGGGAAAAAATGGCGGACTTCATTGTTTGGCGACCCCCGTGAAATGGTCGTTCGACCCCAAATGGGGTCCCGACCCACAGGTTGAGAACCACTGCCTTAAATGCACTGATTTCTTTCTACTCTGAATTTGAACAGTATCCTTTTTGGCAATTTTAATGTCTTTTGTTGGATACTGCAGCCATCTGGGACAACAAACAGAGAAATTGTTTCCATGTTGCTGTGGAATGGATGAGAAGGCAGAGAGACATCCTGAACACTAAACTCTTTGGCTGCCAGTTCAGTTGAGTGTTATAAATCAATTCTCTCATATTTCTGAGTAAATCACATCATAAGAGGAGCTATAAATCTAAATGATTTCACAGTGATTAGTGACGAATTATTATTTTCCTATTGATCCTTTACAGAACATTTGTTGCGGAGATTTGAAGCACAATGGCCGTTTGTTTGTTGGTGCCAGTCAGCTCCTGTAAATTACAACTCTTCTGATTAGCCAATCACTTTCTCCTCTACCTTCAATTAAACTGTAATTACATAGTCATCCCTCTTCTGTTTAGCTAATCCCTTTTCTTTAAGTTCAATTAAATTGTAATTATATGGTCATAAATGTAATTCCACTCCAATTGACAAAGATTGTTTGTGATATAGGATAGTGTAATCTCAACCTCAGCAGCTTTAAAATGTGCAGTCTTCAACTCTGCAGCATGGGGTGGGGAAGTCTGGGAGTTGAAGTCCACACATCTTAAATTTGTTGAATTTGAGGAACACTGATCCAGGAGCTGTCTTGGGATCAAGAGTGGGTAGAAAAAATATCAAATATATATATATATATATATATGTGTGTGTGTGTGTGTGTGTGTGTGTGTGTGTGTGTGTGTGTGTTTTCTGAGGTTTTCGCGGGTGTTTGCAGGTAGGTCTTTGGTTGTTCGGGTTTTCTCCCGCGTAAAATTAGAAGTGTCTTGGCGACGTTTCAACGAAGTCCCATTCGTCATCTTCAGGCTGGTGTTTTCAGCTTCGTGACCTACATATATATATGGTGACCCTTAAAAATCGAGTCAATAAGACGCTCAACGCCCTGAAACGAGGTAGAAGATTAGACGACGTAACCCTTTTGAGGATACGCCCTAGCGACACGGCGGCAGCTAGATTCTATGGGCTACCCAAAGTGCACAAGGAAGGGGTTCCCCTCCGCCCCATAGTATCTTTTAGGGGTACTCCCATGTCTGGTTTGGCTAAGTGGCTGAGTCTTCGTATCGGCCACTTGGTCGCTGATAGCCAGACGGTGATAAGATCGGCAGAGGAATTCCTGGACAGGATTAGGTCCTTAAGGATAGAGGATGACGAGGTGATGGTATCTTTTGATGTCGTCTCCCTCTTCACCTCTATCCCACAGGACCTAGCCCTTGCGACCGTTAAAGATCTTTTGAGTCGCAGGGGCTTAGGACAACACCAGGATTCCCTTCGCCCGGAAGATCTTGTGGACCTTTTGGGTTTATGCCTCAAGACCTACTTCACGTTTCAGGGTAACACCTATGAGCAAATAAAGGGTACTCCCATGGGGTCACCCATTTTCAGCGTTATTGCCGAGGCTGTATTGCAGTGGATAGAACAAGTAGCGATGACTCAGTATTGTCCCAAATTCTGGGCCCGCTACGTTGATGACACCTTTGTTGTCATCAAAAAGAGTCGGAAGGCTGACTTTGTGGGCATACTTAATTCGGTGTGTGTGGACTTGCAGTTTACGGAGGAGGAGGAACATCAAGGCAGGCTGGCGTTCCTTGATGTTTTGGTCCATCGCCAGCCTGATGGGACCCTTGCTACTAGGGTCTACCGCAAGCCCACGCACACCGATAGGATTTTGCATTTTAACAACAACCATCCGGTGGCCCACAAGGTCAGCTGTATTAGAACCCTGTTTAAAAGAGCTGACTCACACTGCAGCACGGCCAAAGCTAAGGCTGAAGAAAGGAAATACCTGTTCCACACCTGTAGACGTAATGGATACCCCAATAAATTTATCAGGCGCCACAGTGCTCTATCCAGACCTCCCCATAACCCACCTATTGGGGAGCTACTTCCACAGACTACACGTATTACTCTCCCCTATGTCAGTAATGTTTCTGAAGCCACGGCTAGGCTATTGTCACCCTATGGAATAAGGGTGGCACATAGACCAGACTGCACATTGCGTTCCTGTATCATGAGGTTGAAAGATCCACTCCCCGTTACTGAGAAATCTGGGGTGATCTATAGAATCCATTGTATAGATTGCCCAGGTAATTACGTGGGAGAAACCTCTAAAAGAGTAAGGACAAGAATACAGGAACACAAGCTGGCAATAAAAAGAGGGGAGCACTATTCACAAATCCTCACTCACATGGTAGAGCTTGGACACAAGTTTGATTTCAATGGGGTGCAGGTTATTGCTAGTGATGCCTCCAAGAGCGGCAGACTCCTCAAAGAGGCTTGGTTCTCAGACTGTAACTCTATTAATCGATGTGTGGAGTTACATCCTGCACACCAGGTCATGAAAACTTGGGAGGCACGCATTTGTTCCAGACGGAGGAAACACCCCACTGTTTGCAATCTCAATTGTTCCAACGAAGAGATAGACAACGAGGTAAGGACGATCCTACCATCCGGAGTGCCCCCGGCTATTAGCAATTCCTGCGCGCACCCATTGATGAATGAAGAATTCGTTGACAACAGCAACCCACCCCCTAGTGCCCTGGATGCCCCGAACACTCCTCCCCTTCCCCCTCCCTCTCCTTGATATTGCGTCCGACCTACTGACTGCAACCGCCCCATTAAGGGTCCCATCACGCGTTCCCAAGTAGTACGGTGGAAATGTGAGGGCGCACGCACAAAGACCGCAGTTGGAATTTCCTCTGAAGGGAGAGTTGAATCGGACGCCAAACTAACAGGAACGGAGATCGCAACGAACTGCTGTGCATCCCACGCATGGAAGGGCGGCGGGTTGGGGGCTATAAGGGAAGATGGGAGCACGCATGGGGTAGCATGCCCCCTGAGAGTGATACATCAGACACGGGGGAGGAAGATAGCCAGATCTGGGATTTCTTCGCAGGATTGGTCTGCAGTTACACATGTTACTCTAGTGCGTAGTGACATGGAATGCTCGCCTCCCAGCCTAGGAGCCGCACGCAACAGAGAAATAATCAGCTGCAAGAACTTAGAACTCAGAAATACTTCTGACATGAGTGATGAGAGGATCAATCGACCGGGCCCCATAACGAGGTCTATGAGCCGTGTGCAGGCGCGTTTGTGCTTATAAACGAGCTCCCCCACCCTCTGGCTTTTAACACCCTGACGATGATGGCAGCAATATAGCCATCGAAAGCTAGGTTATTTATTTATTAAACATTTAATTGTTTTACCTCCTGATGCTTGTTTTTATCTTTTGAATATATATATAAAAGTTTCTGTTTATAAAGAAAGTCAGGAAGGAGAATTTAAGATCTTAGGTTCCTGGAGGAATGTCTTATGGGGTTCATCAATGGGCGAGTCCATATTCTACTAACCCTTTCACAGGGAATAGCAAAACTCTACAGAAGAGTCAAGATAGGCTCAGGAATCCTGGGAGTTGAAGTCCACGAGTCATAAAAGAGCCAAGGTTGCCTACCCCTGGCTAGAATTAAAAAGTTTAAAATATATCCTTAAAGAAAGCAAGAGGAAATTAATAGCTGAATGTTGTCCCAACTCCCATATAGATCTACTAACCCTTTCGCAGGGAATAGCAAAACTCTATAGAAGAGTCAAGATAGGCCAGGGGTAGGCAACCTTGGCTCTTTTATGACTCATGGACTTCAACTCCCAGAATTCCTGAGCCAGCCATGCTGAGGGGAAAGGGATAGGCTAAAGTCAACAAAAGGAATGTGTTTCAAAAGGAACATAAAGGCGTACACTTAGATCAAAACAATGTCTCTGCTCTTAGATAAGGTTTCACCATACAAATATCCTGCAGAGGCTTTAATGATGGATTGATTTTCTTTAATCACACACATGCAGGTTTCTGTTTCAGGATTGGGACACCTGTAAATCCATTCTAAACTCTCAAATTTACCTGTGGGCTTCAGTACAGTACAAAGAACATTTCAAAGAAAACACTGCCCTCTTTTTAACTGCAAATGGAGCTTCTACTGCTCTTCTTGGGAGGAACTGGATGCTTTGATCTCTTCTTAGCTTTCATCTTTCTCTTTTCAGACTTGTACGATCCTGTGTTTCTGGACAAGGGCTCCTTTAGTTTCACTGTTCATCTTTCCAAAGGCCAATCACCTTGTCTACATATAATATTCTATCCAATTATTTCCACATCAAAGCATTTTATTACTAGTTCATATTGTCAGATTATTACAGTAATTATGTGCCAGTTAGTTCAGCAGTGAAGGATATCTGGAGTGATAGAGAAACTACTATTAAAAATAAAAGATTACTTTATGGTGATGGGCTGTAATACACATAAATCCTGACATCTGTCTCCTGAGCTAGTACTTACTTACAGTCTAGATTTAATGTTCTTGCCTTGATTTTCTGCCCCAAATCCCACTTTGAGGGATGGAAGTGGGACAGATAACTACTCATTTGTCTCTTTCTTCTAACCCCAAAATGGCATTTTAAATGATAACAAAGAATACCAAAAAAAAAGTATGAGACATAACAAGATGAAGATTAGTCCCACCTATAGTTTTTTTTTTTGAGAGGCAACTGCTTGATTGAGAAGATTTGGGCCACAATTAAAAGGTGATTTACCTTTTCTAAATGTATGTTAGAGTTATTTTTATTATGGGGTAAACAATTGGATTGTCATTTTACGACCAAAGTTGTATTCTTGTGTATATTTTCCTGGAAATAATCTACAATGAACAAAGAGAAATTTACTTCCAGGTAAATTTGGAGTTGATGAAAATGAAATGGTTTGACAGAGTTCACACAACACAGTGAATCACAAACTAGCTAACTGTATTTCAGATTACTGTGTCATATAAATCTACTTCATGCAATTAGTTCATAGTTCAGTGTAACTTGTGAACCCAGCATATTGAATTAATGAAGTTAACCACAGTTATGTTAACCATGAATAATTTGTTGTGTAAGCACAATCATTAGAATGTCTAATATTCTTGAAGAGTTGAATGTTTCTAGTGATATTACTGAATGTTAGAAGTTAAACAGAATAGTGGTGTGTACATACTAGATAGTGGAACATTCTGGCCCCTTTCTCTTCCCATTTTGAGTATTACTGGATGAAGTGAACAGGGAAATAGTTTGCAGACTTTAAAAATCCAACAAAAAATACAGTATTATATTCTATAGACACATAGTAATTTCAAGTACACATACATAAAATGAAGCTGACAGGGATTGAAGTTCTTATATTTTACCCACTCAGGCTGATCCCTTGTCTCTACTTCAAAATCAGCCCTGTGAAAAATAACAGGATTTACTTGCAACAAAATATGTTGAGACCTGCAGATTTTCTGTTTGTGTTAGAATACATTTGCAAGTTATGTGGCTGCATAAATATAAAGATAATGGAATACAACAAGCATTGCAAAAAGGTAAAATCAAACTATGGAAAATGTTCTTTCCTACAGCTGTGTGTCTTCACTATAAATGAATACACTATGAATACTCAGTACTCTGCTGCTTTGTGTATAATCATGTGTCAAACCACTTTACTGAGTGGTTTACAGCAAAGAAGTTAATGACAAGGAAAGAATCAGTTTCCATTTCTAACTTAAATGGGGTAAAAAAAAAATAATTCTTGTATACCTTCTCTTGTGCCAGACAGAGGAAGATCACCATGTGTGACCAAATATTTACAGGGATCTCAGTGTCAAGTTTCGAAGCAGGGTTTTGCTGGTACAACAAATATTTCTTCTCAGCTTGCCCATGAACTTGGGAGGGAGAAGAGAGGTTTGGAATGCAGATTTCAAAGATTAAGAAGCCAGATCGTGAGACTTAAGGACATTACACCAGATGTCTGGTCAGGCCTAGAGATGCTTTCTCATAACAATATTTTTCTTCTTGATTGGGCAATGTGACTTGACCCAGAGAGAGGAGGGAGAATTGAATGCTTTTACTCTATGGGTTTGGGAGGGGTCTTGCCGGAGCTGGTTTTGCTTTCATCAGTGCTAAAGTGATGTAATCAATAAAGTTTTACATTAAGAGATCAGAATGTCTCGAAGGTGTTTGCTTGGTTGGGTTCATCAGTTGGAACCTTGATACTTAGAATACATTATATACTTCCATGGGACAAGCAAGGTGTTTTTTAAAAACCAAAACCAAAAAAACAAATGTGAGGTTTTGTTCCTGGATATAAGTTATTTGCATCCATTATTTCCAGCAAAAAGGTAAAGAGAACAAGATCAAACAGCAGGATTTTTAGAATAGGGTAAAACATTAAAGCAAGCTATTTATTCTTGATTTTTTTTCCTTTTGGAAAAAGGAAAGCCATGAAGGCCTTGTAAAGTTAATTGCTTTGAGCTTAACCAGCCATTCTTCTGATATGGATATTTCACAGTCTTTCCACTTTTGTGCATATAATAGTCTTGGGGCAATAATTACATATACTAACCTTCCATGTCTATTTTCTAATTGACTGCCCATTAATCCCAGCAGGAAAAATTCTGGTTTCAGTTGAATGTTGATATTTAAAATTCTTTGCATCATTTTATATATTTGAACATAGAAATTTCTGGATTTTTTAAAAAGTTCACCCATCATGATAAAATGTTTATTCATGTTGTTCATATTTCCAAGATAAGTCTGACATACACATTCTAGACAATTTTTCTGGACTTCATATACCAATGGCACATCATTTTAGAAAAATTCTCTTCTACGTTGTAACATAATGTAAATTTAAGTCCTTTTAACCACATATTTTCCCACTGTTTCATCAGTATATTTTATCCAAACTTGTTAGCCATTTTATCATACAGTCTTTCACTTGTTCTTCTGTTTCAAATTTCAATAAAAGTTTATGCATTTTAGCAATGACATCATCATTTATACACAGTTCATCTTCAAAGTCTATCTTCTGCCACTCAAAGCTTTATATAATGTACAAGATTTTTCTAAACCAGGAATGATGAGTTCTGCTCAGGACAAAACTTTATGGGTGGGTGATATTTTAAGATGGCTCCAAAGCATCCAGTAATTCCCACAGCTCCTAAGGTGGTTTCTTCTTCGGTGACATCATCAGTGCAACAATCTAAATTAACAGTTTCACCCTCTCCTTTGGCACAGTTATTAACGGTAAAGGAGTTGCAAGACATAATGGGAAATGCTATATCTCAAATCAGGGGAGAAGTGAAAGAGATTTTAGTGGAAAATAATAGGATTCTGAGGCAAGATATAGTCTTGGCTTTAAAAGGAGTTGCCTCTGTTCTTGAAAAGTTGAACTTTCGTGTCGAAGAGGTAGAAGAGAAAGTGGAGCTGCTGGAGGGAAAATTTGAAGGTATGGAAAAAGAGATGGAAAATTCTCAAGATGAGATTCTTATGCTTCAATACAGAGAGATGGAATATGCCTTAAGAATCAGAGGCCTGAGGGAGTCTTTGCAAGGAGATCTGAGAGAGATGGTTGCAAATGACTTTGCTGTGATTCTGAATAGAGAAAAAGAGGAAATATTTAGTGCAATTGAAAAAACATTTAGAGTTAACTCTGTGGTGGCAAAGCAAAGAAATCTGCCAAGAGATGTGGTGATCTATTTTGGGAAAAGATCCCTGCGCAATGAAATTATACAAGCTTTTTACAATAAGAGGTTCCAGATTGCTTCACAAAATATTATAATTTTAAAGGAGATCCCATCTAAAATTCTAAGAAGAAGAAAGGAGTTTGCTTTCTTAGCAGATGAGCTTAAAAAGAGGCAAATGTTGTTTAGATGGGATGTTCCAACTGGAATGGTGGTGAACTATCTGGGGACACGTTATAGACTTAACACTGTCTTCAAAGCAAAAGAGTTTTATACTTCGGTCCTGGGGGTATGTTCATCGCCATCTATCGCTTTGGAAGAGAGGAAGGTAGAATTGCAGTCTGAAGAGCCTATATTGATGAAAATTGGAAAATCTCAGGGCGAGGGGCCTCAACAAGTTGAGATGAAGGAGCAGAGGATAACTCATGCAACGCATAAACATAAAGAAAAGGAGCAACAGAAGAAGGAGTTCAAGGAAGCCTCACAAGTATTTGTTTCTGAGTCTGCGGGAGAAGCAAGATCCATAAACTTTTTGGAGCAATCTTTAAGGGCAGATTTCCAAGCAATTCTCTCGAGGCTTTTGGATAAGAGAGATTGATAAAAGGAATTGGTTATTGGTAAAGAGGAGAAATGTTCTAATGGTATAATTAACCCTTATATGTTTATTTTTGTGTTTGATGATAAAGAAAGAGGGAGAGATTATATTTTATATAATATAAATATGATATTATGGAGATTGAATGAAAGTTCTAGATAGGTAGCGTATGTTTAGATATCTAAGGAGTATTTAAAGGAATATTTTGTTTTAAATATGTATAAGGGAATTTTAATGTTATAAGTAATGTTTATATGTGTGTTTTTGAGGGTGTTTATAAAAAATGATGGATAAATTTTAAATAATATAAGTATGACATTAGAAAATGTTCAGAGTATTTTATAATGTGTTTAATGATTGTAATTATAATTTTTTTTTATAAGTAATGTTTATATGTGTGTTTTTGAGGGTGTTTATAAAGAATGATGGATAAATTTTAAATAATATAAGTATTATATTAGAAAATGTTCAGAGTATTTTATAATGTGTCTAATGATTGTGATTTGATGATAAAGAAAGAGGGATAGATTTTATATAATATAAGTATGATATTATGGAGATTGAATGAAAATTCTAGATAAGTAGTGTATTTCTAGATATAAATTTTTTTATATATATATTGGTCTTAAAGTATTTTATAATTTGTTTAATTATTGTAATTAATTGCTTATGGTTTACATGTGTTTAAATTTTTTTTTTTAAGTTTTAATTAAGCCTATATTCAGTTCTGGGAAGATTGGGGGAGGGTTGGGGTGGGTGGGGAGGGTTTGGGGAGGGGGATTTTCCTTTTTTCTTCTGTAAAACTTCAAAAAACTTTTAATAAAAAAACCAAAAAACTTTATGGGTGGAAAGCCCCAAAAGCAGCGGAGGTTGACTCTGCACAATCTTTATTAACTTTTCATAATGTCATAATGGTGGGACTGATGGACAATGATGCATTCACCCTGATCTCTTATAGCAGGAGTGTCAAATTCACAATGTCACGTGACGTGTCGCAACATATTGTGACTTTTTCCCCATTGCTGGAACTGGGGTGGGCGCGGTTTCAGCATGATGCACCCAGCCCACTGGCCAGCAGTTTGACACTCCTGTCTTATAGCATGATTCCCTTAAGAAAAAAAAAACACCATGGCTAGTCTAATTGACTACATTTGAAGGTAGTCAATTATATAATAGACAATATAGTAGAAATATAATAATAGAAAAATCTGCTGACATATTTGTTGGCCAAGAAGAGAGGATTCTACAACAAAGGAATTTCTTGCATTTTATATATATATATACCTGGTGATGGGAGTTCTGCCTCTAATTCTCAACCTTAGAGCTTATTAGAGTCAAGTTCTCCAGCTGCTGATTTCAGAGTGTATTGCAGCCAAATTGTAACTAGAGGAAATTGGCATAACCTCCTGGCTGGAGAAATCTTGATAGCACAGTTTCAGATGATGAGTTCTGAAATGGAATTTTGACATACAATTTGATGTGACCGGAAATTAATTGGGTTTGGGAATTTCTTCACAGGACTTTTTTTTCTCTCCTACTGTTACTCTAACGCTATGGATGGTAATTAAAACAGGAGTTTTCAAGGTTTTTCAGGCTATGGGACCTGTTAATTTAAAAAAATCCTGAAATCTATGATCAAGAGGCCAAGCTTTAATGATAGACAATTAGTTATGTTTGATTTCCCCTCCCGTCCCCCTGGTCTGTCAAAGAACACCTTCAAGTTGTTAAGGAATCTAAGATTCCACAGAACACAGTTTGAAAGAAACATGATACAAAACAAAAGGCAACTCAGATACAGTGAATTCTGTTGCTCTTACAGGTGTGTGATCAAGAAAAAAAGTTTTCAGATTCCTTTCTTAATCTCACAGGAGCTAAAAAAAAAAGGATATAAATGAAACTTAAAATCAATGCCCAAGCAATTTTCAGCCACTTAATGCCTTTTATTATGGCATCTCCAACTCTTATTCACCTGTCTATTCAATTTGCTTCTGTTCAGATCACTGCTAAGTGCTCTGTGCTTACACTAATTATTGAAATGACATAAATGGTACTTGGTTAGTTTTTGAGTAATGATCTCTTGCTTTGTTATTCTTTTTTCTTTTAAAGAACATTCCTCTTGGATGTCACAGTGTGAGTTTAAGTCGGCAATAGACATAATTAAATAGCATGATATTTGATGGAAGTGGACACAGAAGTGTATTTTTTAACAGTGGCCACAGCATGTAATTTTGGAATGAGGGACAGAATATTTAATGTTGAGATCCAACACTATGCATTTCCCCAAGCTATCTGTCAGTATGATAGAAACATAGTACAAGAACAAAAAATAAATGATTTTACCTAGATCCCTAGATAAAACTGAAGCCTTCTTTAACTAGTGGTGAGTATAAATTCACTTATTGCAGGCTTTGCCCTGCTGGTCCTGCTACATTTGGATATTCTCGTGTTCATTCTGCTGGCTCTGAGTTTCTGTCCTAAAGACCAGCTCCAAGGGCACTCATTAATACAAGATTTGACGCACAGTTTACTTAGACACAAAGTTCCTTTACACACTTCTCTTGTCATTCACTGAGACACTTAGCCCACCCTGTATCATATATTATTTTTAAAATTTATCTGCTCCTATTGGCTGTAATAGTTTCAAATACATAACACATGCTTAAAGTTAAAAAAAATACAACAGAAAAAATATAAAATATAATACATAATTTTGTGTTTTGCACTTTTTTTGTTATTTTAGAAGCAATACTTTTTAAAATATATATCACATTTCATCTAGAAGCATATTCTTTAAAGCAGGAGCAGGAGCAGCACTTGTTTCCCCTAGGAGCGTTTGGAAATCCAAAAAGAGTTGAGATCCTTTAATCTGGAGTTAACCTAGCCAAGAGTCAAGCAGAAAGATCCAGTATTAGAGGGGAATCCTAACATACATATGGATTGTGAAATGTGACTGCTCTAATAAGGAAGTTTTGAAGCAAAATAATGCTGAGATATTTTAAAGTCATAATTCTGTAAAAAGCCTTGTGTTGTTTCATTCTCTCTATGGGCTGCAGATGTAGAGGCTTCTTCCTATATTCTTGATTGCATTTCCAGTTGCAATTAGTTTGACAACGCATTTCGATACAAGCATTTTTGAGCAGGTGGAGGCCATTAGATGATCATTATTAAGCTGCAACAAATGCCCTTTGGTCAAAAGCTGCCAACAGCAGACATATAGATTCTGACATCTTGAAAGTTACCAAGGATTATGAAAATGTCAATACATTTATGAGTGCTGGGAGAAAAGACTGGTGCTAAGCAACCACGCTATTTTTCACAAAGAATAATGATCAATTCACGTGCCTTGTGGTAATACTGGCTGTTGAAAAGTCAGCTCAGCAGTCAATTTTGTGATTGCTGCAATTTATATCAGCAGGCAGAGAAACTTAAGCGATTTTGGAACTTTCTTCACTATTGTGTTATGTATTTTTCCTCTCTTTTTGTCTTGACACAAAACAATACTGTCATAAAATTTAATGTCCCCATTGCCAATCTTTATGCTGCTTTTGTTGCAAAGCCCTGCAAAATGGTGCTATGAAGTCTTCCAGTCACTCTTAACGCAGGGGTGGGGAATTAATTTTCCCAAGAGGCCATGTGAGAAACTGGGATTGTTGTGGAGGGCTGCTGCCCCTGCCCCATGCCCCCTGCCCCCCTGCCCCCCTACTACCACCATGGGCCAGAGAGGGACAGACAAAGGGCTAGTTGGGGTCTGCAGGCTATATATTGCCCAGGCCTGCTTTAAGGTGGGGTTTTTTGATTATGGATTTGCTGCCATCTTAAAACAATCAGAACCCTATTCCAGCCCCTGAGTTAACATGGTTCTTCTATAATAGTGGTGGTGAACCTATGGCACGAGTGCCAGAGGCGGCACTCAGAGCCTTCTCTGTGGGCACATGTGCCGTTGCCCCAGCCTTGCCTCCCCCTATGACCCCTCCTCTCCAGCAGCCCCCCTGAAGGAGAGTCGCCCTCGAGTGTGGCTCACACGGAGCAGCGCAGCCAAGGACATGGCAGCCAGGCAGCATAGACAAGACTCTGCCCTCACACCCCATCATGCAGTTGATGCTGCAGGGTGCGGGCAGAGAGTATGGCTGCCATAGCACTGCTGGGCTGCCTGGGCAATCTGCGGCAGGCCATGGAGGTGGTGAATGGTCCTGTGGGCAGGGGGGGCGGAGGATGGAGGGGCAGAGCGGGGGCAGGGCAGGAGGGTGGAGTGGGGCAAGGCCAGTTTTTGGGCACTTGGTTTCTAAAACGTTTGCTATCACTGTTCTATAAGAATAGTTATATTCTCTAAATGTGGAAAGGTCAAAAGTGGAAAATGTGTGTATAATAATGTATAGTAATAATAATATGTATTATTCTTAGTATGAAGTATAGTATGAAGGAAGAAAAATGCAAATAAGAAACAATGGGGCAACAAGGACAAATATTCTAAAGAAGAATAAGGGGGGAAAATGTAAATAATAGAAGATTACCGCTACGAAATCGTTAAAAAAAAGGGGAGGAGTATATACTGTGTGTGTATGTGTGTTGTGTTTTGTTTTGTTGGTTTAAAAAATAAAAAATTAAAAAAAAGAATAGTTATATTCTCTTCTTGCTATTAAAACTCTCCTCTTTTGATGGAATGCAATGTAACTCAGTGTATTGCTTTTATCTTACACCCTTGTTGCTTCTAGCTTCCTTCTCAACTGGATTGTCTATTCCAGTACTCTGAGGTTTCCCACCCCCACCCCACTGCTGTATACATTTTCCACAGTCCTAATTTATGATACGTAAAGAAGAAGATTTGTGCCATTCCTCGACATAATTTTAAAGCAAAAGTACAAAGCAAAAGATTGGCTTGAATAAATTGCAAATGCATTTTCTGATTTAACTGAGAGGAAGAGAGGGAGGAAAATAAAGTAATTCCACAGGATTTAATAAGAACGTTTCCATATGAATAGATGAAGAATTCCTTCATCTTTCCCTCTTCCAAGTCTGAATGTTGATTTCACACATCATCAGGTTTATTCTATAAAGATAGTGAGATTTCAATGCTTATTGTCTAGGATATCAGTCACATAGGCAGAAACCAACACACACACACACACAAAATGAACTCATGCTTCAGGAAACTAAAGTCCTGAACTTTGGAAGGATTCCTTTTCAATAAAATAAGAATACACACAAGGGAGGAAAGTAAATAAAAAAAAAGATGTAATCATGTGATTGAAGCCCTGCCACTTTTTTTCATGCATGGGACACATATGCAGCCACATAACTTACAAATGTATATGAGTCAGTTCGCAAGTGCCTGAATTTTGATCAAATGACCATGGTGATCATGTGTGCAATGGTCATAAGTGTGAAAAATGGTTATAAGTCACTTTTTTTCAGTGCCCTTGTAATTTTGAATGGTCACTAAATGAACTGTTGTACGTCGAGGACTATCTGAATGAATTACAAGGGGAAACTGAGAAAAAGAAATTTCAGAGGGAGGAAAATGAAGCAGGCTAAGCCTGATTTTTATATATATATATATACTGTATGTATATATATATGTATATATAAATAACTGGTTTTGTAAATAATACTTTTATTCATATATACTATTACCTTACTTCATTAGAATAAAGATCACAATGTCAAGAATAAAACCCCACATTTCTATAATGACAAGCTCAGTGTGTGTTGTATCAGCTCCCATCCTTACCCTCCCCCCAATAGTGATATCAACATTAAGCATTTTTAAGGAAGTCTCTGTTTCACCAAATACAATCCTAGCGCTTGTTTGTCTTTTTTGCTGAGAAAGTGGCAAATATTAGCTAGATTTTCCCCTATTGTTTGCCTAGCGGCTGCTAAGCAGGATTTCTAAAACCAGGGTGATTATCTCAGCTGAACCCTGACAAATGGTCAAAAAGTTTAAGGTCAAGGTGCTAATTGTTGGCTTCATTTCAATTTTTGAAAAAGTCAGTACAAAAGGATGAATTCTAAGAAAATGGGGTATATGAATACTGTACAATGGCTCCAGCCAGCCAATCGTATTTATTTTGCACAGCTGTGCTATAGTTGCACAAGGCATTCTTTGTGAGTGGGCAATTTCCATTCAGCCCTTCCCATCT
This sequence comes from Crotalus tigris, assembly GCF_016545835.1. Lineage (NCBI taxonomy): Eukaryota > Metazoa > Chordata > Lepidosauria > Squamata > Viperidae > Crotalus > Crotalus tigris. The sequence goes on along the minus strand of NW_024096652.1, from coordinate 2,981,736 downwards.
TCAGCTAAGGGAGCTAAAAGCTTTGATTAGCGTACACGTGATTTGCATAGACCTATTTCTATTTGTGCCAGCTCAGTGAAAGGAGCTTCTTTCCCTTTCACAAAAACTGTGGATTCTATTCATTCTTTAAATACATCTGCATGGGCCTTTTAAAGAAGAAATCCATATGGCCAACATCCTCTGCTGGTTGCAAAAATGACTGCCGCCGTATACAATCTGTTATCAGCTTTGTTGTCCTTATATGGCAGTAGCAATTGCAATTATACTAAAGCAACCCAGGCATTACAACCCAGGCTGGTGGCTTCCAATGGGGGTCAGGCAAATTTCCAGAGGAGACGGTCTATCAAAGGCTATTCATCCAAAGCTTAAATAAAAGACTGAGTCCCATTTTTTTGTACTGGTCTTGGAAGGAAACATGGTCTTCCGATTACAACACAGCAAATGGAAATAACCTGTCAAGGTATTGATTTAACAGCTAATGTAATGTAAGATGTAAGCAGTAAAGATGGGACTGACTCAGCAGGGTCTGTATCTCTTTAAGAGCCTTTGTATAAAGGGAAGGCTCTGCTAATGCATTCTCTCTCTTCCGTTTCCTGCTGTAACTATGATTTGTTGGATCCTGCTGTATTAGCAAGTGTATGTACTGTATATTATTCCTGGTGTATGATATTGTAGATAATGTAAGATAAACCACCATTTACTATAGACCACTGTATACTATGTTTACTTCTGGGTTATCTCGCACAATAAGACTGTGCACACTCTGACATAACTCTTCTTGTTGTAGAGGTAGTCCTCAACTTACAGCAGTTCATTTAGTGATTGTTTAAAGTTACAACAGTCCTGAAAAAAAATGAGTCAGGGCCATTTTTCACACTTACAACCATTGCAGCATCCCCAGGGTCACGTGATTAAAATTCAGACACTTGGCAACTGACTCAAATTTATGACAGTTGCCGTGTCTTGGGGTCATGTGTTCTCCTTTTGCGACCTACTGAACAAACAAAGTCACAATGGGGAAGCCAGATTCGCTTCACAATCGTGTTCCTATCTTAACACTGGCAGCAATTCACTTAACAACTGTGACAAGAAAGGTTGTAAAATGGGACAAAACTCACTTAACAAACATCTCACTTCGCAGCAGAAACTTTGGGCTCAATTGCAGCCATAGGTCAAGGACAACCTGTAATGACTTAAGGATACTTACTTGGGTATATACAGTCTCTGCCTCCCCAGTTGATTCATGTCGTGAGCAAATAAATTAAGCAAAATTGAACGGCATGATGGGCTTAGATGCTATGCATTGCAACCTTCTCTAATTCCTAACCCCATACAGTTTTGGCTTACAGTTCTCGTCATCCTTTGCCCACATTATTCAATACTGAATGTTAGGCACTGGAGTTCATTCCAAGAACTGGAAAATCTTGCAAATAAATCTGTCGAATGTGTAAAGCAGTTCTACATTTCTCACCCTTCAAGAACTTCCTCTCGTGGGAAGATTGGCCAAAGCCTCGTTATTACATTATGTCATTCCTTGCTGTAATGTGTGAATGGAAGCTGCAGTCTTCTCACTTTCCATGTAATTACTCAACATCCTATCTAATAATTGAGAAGAAAAAGCAATGGTTAAATTGCAAGGCTGTGAGTTTCCACTGTTGGATTTCCACCTGCAGAGAGAAATGCAATTATTATCCTCCTGCTAAGGTGTGCATTAATGCCATCTACTATCCTGATCATGCATATTGTTATGATTCTGGACCTTTATAACCTTCGCAAAATAAACATGCTGCAGCATTCCTAATATTTGTCATAAGCAATTTAAAAAAAACTACCCACCTCTAGAATCCAGTTCTCTTTCTTTCTCTCTCTCTCTCCCTCCCCTTTAATTAAACAGGAGATTTCTGGGGGAAATCTGCATGCCTATTCAGCTTTTAGCTAAATTTATCTCCAAATCCTTAATTATCTGATTGTACAAGCACAATTCCTCAGCTTCCAATATTCATTTGTTTTTCAAGGTTTGCTTTAATTCCCTTGGAAAATTGCACCTTGGCTGTGACCACACAATTCTCAGTTGTGATAATTAGATTTTTTTTTACTGGTTTTTTTTAATGCATAATTGCTGCTTGAGAGTCAGCAGGGTCAAGGAGGAAAGAATGAAAGCCAGATCCAAAGGCCCTTCTTACCACATTTAGTCATAACCTGTGGTTCCCCGTTCTTGAGATGTGATCCTCCTTGTAATGTTTCTGACAACTTCAGAATCCTGAGAGCAAGGTGTAAAGAACATGATTTAGTCATTCCCCTTTGCAGGGCCAAGAAGAAAGAAATGCCTTTCTTCCTTATATCATGCAAAATGAAAATTAAAGAACAGACTTGCATCTCTCATCCCCATGCACTCTTTTATGTTGTACCCATTTGTGTTGTATGCCAAACAAATCAACAGCAGTTCCTGTCTAGAAGAACTGCAAAGCATCAGATCACCTTTCCTTTGAAAGACCCTCTAGCACAGGAGTCTTCAAACTTGGCCCTTTTTGTGACTTGTAGACTTCAACTCCCAGAATTCCTCAGCCAGCATGCCTGGCTGAGGAATTCTGGGAGTTGAAGTCCACAAGTCATAAAAGGGCCAAGTTTGAAGACCGCTGCTCTAACACAATTGAAACCTCAGTCATGGTGAATAAAAAGTACCCACAAATGGGGAACTGGACCATCCATAATCTCCAAACAGCACTTGGACAAAAGGCTACTTTTATTGATGTTCTAAATGCACTATAACTGGATCAGCAATAGGTCAGTTCATCTCTTAAGCATGGACATCAGGAAATCATAGGTGTCCAGAACTACTTTAACTTACCCAGCGTACTTATGTGCTCTTACTCAGTGACCTGCTAACTGACTGGGGAATTCTGGGAGTTGAACTCCACACATGTTAAAGTTGACAAGTTTGAGAAACACTGCTCTAAACGATTACTGCAAACTTTTCAATCAGTCCTGTTGATAAAACAATATCTTGATTTTTTTAAAAAAATGGCTCAATTATGATGACTACTTTATGCAAATATTATTTGCTTGTTTCTGCTACAATGTTAAAAAATAAACTCTCCTGGAGTGGCTTTATAATGGAGCCATAACAAATTCTAGCAGCTCTCTAGAAATGATGGAGTCCTGTATTCAAATTATTATAGTCAACTTGTGCTTGGGTGATTATGAGTGTATTATCAGGCATAATTTGCTCAGAAAATACTTAGACAACTGAGTAAAAAATAAAATATATTCACATTTTCATCAAATCAGAAATTACACAATCTTCACCTCGAGATAGATGATATAACAGTGATGGCGAACCTATGCCACGGGTGCCAGAGGCGACACTCAGAGCCCTCTCTGTGGGCACATGCGCCGTCGCCCCAGTCCTAGGCCTTCAGCTGGGTTTTATAAAATCTTTTCGCTTTAGGCCTACGCTGTCGTGTACAAAACAAAAAAAAATCAATCAGTCAATTTCAGCTTCTTGCGGGAAAAAAAAGATCTTGCAAAGTTGGAATTGATTGATTGAACTTTTTAGTCCCACCCAGTCTGTTGTTACCACTGCAGCCACGCTCACCCAATGGGCCACACCCACCCAATGGGCCACATCCACCCAGCACCCAATGATGCATAAGTGGGTTTTGGGTTGCAGTTTGGGCACTCTGTCTCTAAAAGGTTTGCCATCACTGTGATATAACATACTCTCCGTGACTTCAATAAAGAAGTCTTCTTCTATTCTCCATGAGCCTGCCTTTGAAGACTTTCCAGAAACTCCACTAAACATAAAAGGCATCTAACTCAACCTCTAGTAAATGAGAGACCCAAGAGTCAAGTAACACCAAATATCTACCGTAGATGCTATGCTGGATTCCAATCACCTTACAAATACAGCACAATTCAAATTTGCTAGTTTAAATCTATAAATTGTATCTTTTTTATTTGATTCCCAAGTATTTCCAGGACCAGAACTTTCTCCTTCAAAAAGGATCAATCTATCTAGTCTGCTCATCTCTGTAGGGATATTGATGGTTCTACCCTCCCCAATGTATGAGGTTCAGAGGGGCCTAGAAGAGAATGTTTTTAAGGCATTGTTCCATCATTCATGAACCCGCTTTCCCCTGTAGAGTGAGATGCCTGGTGGTGTTTAGGAAAGTAGTTAAAAAGGAGCTGTTACACAGAGTTTTTGTAACTGTTGCTAACTTCATGGAGGACTGATGTTGTTATTAACTGTTATCAGTTTTATGTTTATATTTTGTCTTTGATATTGTAAACCAAGAGGAGTTTTTTTCAATGTGGTGGAATAACACCCATCACAAATAAATAAATCCTAGCACTAAGATCCCAACTCTACTGAGTTTTTTTACAATCCTTTTCTCTGGTGCAATTAACTCATATGTGCTATGCAACACACATAGAGCAGAAGGCATATAATGCATTCCAAGAATAATATTGTTCTGCAATTGTTACAAACCTGTTGTTCTCAGTGACCAAAGCTGGTTTAAGTAAGTCTCAGCAATCTTTTTGCTTAGAAGAATGACATGTTGTATTTTGGGCTGGCACATGCCAACATATATGGCAGTTGAGTTCATATAGCATGAATATCATATTACTAGGATAATCTGCAGCTCGGCATGATATGAGAACCCAAGGATGGGCTTAAGCGTGTTGTATCAACTTGGTTGTCATATTAGCCACAATAGAGATAATCCTCAACGGACGACCACAACTGACCCCTAAATATATGTTGCTAAGTGAGAAAATTATTGAGTTTTGCCCAGTTTTACGGCTTTTCTTGCTTCGTTTGTTAAGGGAATCACTGCAGCTGTTAAATTAATAACACAGTTCTTAAGTGAATCTGTTTTTTCCATTGACTTTGCTTGAGAGAAGTTTGCAAAAGGCGATTACATAACCCCGGGAATCTGCAACCATCATAAATGTGAGTCAGTTGTCAAGTATCCGAATGTAAATCACTGCTGCAACGGTCATAAGTGTGAAGAATGATCATAAGTCACTTTTTACAGTGCCATTGTAACTTCAAACGATCCCTAAGTGAACTGTTGTAAGTTGAGGACGACCTGTATGCTCATTTGTCTGGGCATAGCATACATGAATTCTGCTTATTAGAGTTTAATATATTGTGTGTACATACCCATTTAGAGGAAAGAAATACTCATGTGCATTTGTTGTTTGTCGACTTCAGTTTCGTGTTTAACACAATCATTCCCCAGCATCTAGTAGACAAACTGGACCTTTTAGGCTTAAACACTCCTTTGTGCAACTGGATTCTTAATTTTCTTACCAACAGGTCCCAATATGTGCGAGTTGGAACAAATACCTCTAATACCATTTTCTTGAGCATAGGTTCTCCACAGGGCTGCGTCTTAAGTCCGCTGCTGTTCACCCTGTTGACCCATGACTGTTGTGTTAGGTTTGCCACCAACCATATTGTGAAGTTCACAGATGATACAACAGTAGTGGGCCTTATTCAGGATGACAAGGTGGAAGCTTACCGCAAGGAGGTTGAGGGGTTGGTGAACTGGTGTAAGGAAAACAGCCTAGTTTTAAATACCGGAAAAACCAAAGAGATCATTGTTGATTTCAGAAAAGGAAGGCACAGCCACACTTCTCTGTGCATTAATGATTCACCTGTGGAGATGGTTACCAGCATCAAATTCCTGGGTGTGCAGCTAACGAGTAGGCTGGCTTGGTCGCTCAACAGTGAGAAACTGGTGAAGCGGGCTCAGCAGCACCTGCATTTTCTGTGTCGCATGAGAAAAGCACATCTTCCTTCCCCTGTCCTGACCACTTTCTACAGAGAGACGATCGAGAGCATCCTGTCATATAGCATCACAGTCTGGTTTGGAAGCATTACTGCTTCAGATAGGAAGGCGGTGCAGAGAGTGGTGAGGATGGCTGAAAAGATCATTGGCAGCTCTCTCCCTCCCATCCAGGACATAATACAGAAGCATTGCTTGAGCAGGGTTCATAAGATTATCTGGGACACTACACTACACATCCTGTTCATGACCTGTTTTCCTTGTTACCTTCTGGGAGGAGGCTTTGTGGTATCAGTAGCAGAACATCCAGATTCAGCCATAGTTTGTACATAGTATGTTTAGGTGTGTGTCATGTATGTGTTTCACTTTGAGAGTGGGCAACTAAATTTCATTTTTTATGTGTGCCGTTGTGCCCACAGTAAAAAAATGACAATAAAGGTTATCTTATCTTATCTTATCTTATCTTATCTTATCTTATCAAGTCTTCTCCCACACCACCTTTTTTTTAGATTGTACAGCTGAACATCTCATAACCTGGCTACAAATTGCAAATCAATACATTATGTCTTAGGCTAAGCACTTGTTTCAAAGGTCACTTGAAAAGCTTTGCCTCGGTACATAATATTTCATTTCTCCAGGTGGAAGAAAAGACGTGGGAAGCAGCTGATTGAATCTGAGTAAAGAAAAAGGCAAAATGATGAAGGGGGAAAGAAAAATGTACCGCAACAAGTAAACCCTTGGCTGTCTTCTGGTCCTGATGTTTTCAAAGATGGCAAGTTTTAGGCATTTTGCTATTTTCAGCACCAATGGCCTGCAGCCTTCAGGCTAATTTCCAAAGCTCCCTGCAAGTAAGCAATGCAGACAAGTGGTAAGAATAATCTGCCCCAGGCTCTTCTGGGGTGTATAAGGTTGTATGTAAGGGTGGGAGGAAAAAATGTGAGAAACAGATTCCATCTTATTAAAAAAAAAAAGATCTGGAATCAGTAAATTTAACTATTTTCAGATCTGGTCCACTTGCTATTTCCAAAGTAATGCAGACTTCTCCTACATCGAAAAAGACAAGTCCTTTGTTACTAAGAATGTTTTTTATGAACTAGAACTAAGATTATGAAGTTGTAAGAATTAGGACAAGAGGATGCCCATTTAATCATTGTAAAAAAAAGAAAAAAAAGCCAGTTTTCGAATTTTTTCTTATATTTTCCAAATAGGTGCTTTTTACAACTCACACTCCTATTTAATAATCTGGCCTTTAATCATTCACCAATTGTAATTGATTGACTAATCCTTCCATTCTCTACCATTCAGTCAAAACTGAAGAAGCTTCTTGGATGAGAAGTGAAACATCTTCAAGGAAAAACAAAGAAAGTCCAGTTGTCTTTCGAAAAAGCACCTTTGGGACATTCTGTGGTATTGTATGCAGTAAATAGGTGACAGGATAGGAATGTTTCTTTACAGAAGTCCATTTTCAATCAAAAGATCCATGTAGATAAAAAAAATTAAGGCAGTAGAAATAGACTCATCCCAGCTTTTCCTGGGAGGGCATAATTTAGGTCTACCAAAATTCTACATTTGGATGAGGTGCCGTCAGCCATGGAAATTCTCTGGGTTGCTGTATCGTGAGATGGGCAGCATGGATACTCAATAAAATATAAAATAAAATAAAATAAAATAAAATAAAATAAAATAATAAAATAATAAAATAAATAAAATATAAAATAAAATAATTAAATTAAATTATTAAATTAAAATTAAAATTAAAATAAATCTACCTCACATGGTTGTTTATGGGACTGGTTGGAGAAGGAGCAAGGGATTGCAAGACTGGCTGGGAAACTGTCACAGAACATTGAAAAGGTAGGTCACTGACTGCAATAGCAGTAGCACTGAAGCAGCCATAACTTTTCCAAATTTCATTCCCTCGAGAATCATGGGTACTGGATTTTGGATGCATTCTATTACTAACTTAGTAAGTTCTATAAATTAGCCCATTTGAGATACCTTAATTGAAAAATGGTTGCCAGATGATACCCTGTTTTGCCCAGTTAAAGATCATGAGCACCAGAGTTTTAGTGATATATAGATTGGGATTTAGATTACTATAATAATGCATTGTTTTTTATCCTTGAGTTCCCTTCATGGGGTTTGAGAAGTAAGTACAAGTAGCATCACTGCCTTGAGTTGGAGTTCAGAAAGCTTCCCACAAGAATATCCCAGTGGCTGGTCCTCCAAGCTTTATTGGACTGGAATTCCCGTCATCTATACCTTTGGTGATATTGGCAAGAATAGAGGAGAATAGGAGTTGATTAATGAAGTACCACCTTGGATTACTGTATGATCCTGATTTCAGATCTGCCTCTAGTGTGCCATCATATCAAGAATTTTGTCTCAAGACTTGTCTTGCTCCCCTTTTCACTCTTCTTTGTGTGCAGTTAGAAACATAAATGTATAAAATCAGCTAAATATCGAGATGAGAACAAACCCTAATCCTAACCAGGTGCATATTTTTGCTTGCACATCTAATGGTAAGCTTTGGTTTATAGTTATGCCTGCATTGGACCAAAGTATACATGCAAAGTTTCTTCCCTTAAATATTTGCCGAAGGATTGGGAACTGAGCCAAAGCGTAAAAATTGGTCTTGCTGGAAGTATTTTCAGAGGCATGGTCAAACACATTTTCCAGTGTTAGGGACATTCCAAAAATGTTTATTTTTTGTACAGTATCTGCATGTCTGCCTCATGTCTGCCTCATTTCATCTAATTAACTTTGAATCTTTTTTTTCTTTTTAAATCATTCATTGAACCGTATGAGCTGCATGTTCCAGCAAATCTGTCGTGGAGGGAAATAGTTTAATAGATGGCTGGGCATGTATATTCACTTGAATAATGCTCTATGTGGGGACTGGAATATGGTAAATTATATAATTCAGCTATCCTATTATTACTTCTTTGTGAAATGCCCTGACTGCAACAACATAAGGTATTAGATCCCAATGTGTACTTATTCCTGAAAAAAAGTTCTCAGAGATCTGTGTTAATCTATTTTGGTTGTAGTTTGTTCAGTGTGGGGCAATGAACAAAATCAACAGCGTGTTTCAATTTCACTCCTCACAAGAATGAGGCTGAGCTGCTCCTACAGATCTTTAGGGAACTCCTCGACTTACAACAGTTCATTTAGTTTCCGTTCAATGTTACAATGGCACTGAAAAAAAGAAACAGCCATTTTTTACACTTACGACCCTTGCAGCATCCCCCTGGTCATGTAATCAAAATTCAGACGGTTGGCAACTGATTCATATTTATGACGGTTGCAGTGTCCCAAGGTCATGTGATCTCTTTTGGCGACCTTCTGACAAAACAAAGCCAATGGGGAAGCCAGATTCTCTTAATAACCACATTATTAACTTAACAACTGTGGCAAGAAAAGTCATAAAATGGAGCAAAACTCATTTAACAAATCTCTCAATTAGCAACATACATTTTGGGCTCCATTGTGGTTGTAAGTTGAGGGTTACCTGCAGGGCTTTTTTTCTCATAGAACGCCCAGAACGGAGTTCCGGCACCTTTTTTGGATGGAACCTTGTAGGGTAGGTAAGGCGGGTTGTATGACATGTGTGAGTTCCGGCACCTTTTTTTGTTTTAGAAAAAAAGCACTGGTTATCTGTATTTAGGCATGAATCAAAAGGCTGCATAAACCAGATTAAGATCTTTTTAGCATTACAACTTCAGTTTGAAGTAGTTACATTAATAAAAATGAGCCACTGAGCTATGTAAAATTCAGATTTTTGGTGCTTCAGGTATAAAATGAGTTTAAAGGGCTTCTTTCCTGGTCATAGTCGTTGTTCATTGAGCTGTCCTGTACCAAGGCCTAGAAATGAATCAGGCAAAGGTCATCTCCATGCTCTTTTCTGTGTTAATATGCTTAGAGAAAGAAACACAGCAGAGACGCAGACAAAAGGAAAGGAGGAGAAGTGGGCCTGGATGCTTTGGTGGAAATTTTTTTGATGCCACAAACTCTTGGAATTGGAAGGTATTGATGAGCACAAGAATGCAACACAGACATCCCTGACAGACGCCTGTTCAGTTTGTACTTGGGCATTTCCCTACGTAAGTGTTTCTCAGCTGTAGCAACCTTAAGATGTCTGGACCTCAATTCCCAAAAGCATCTTCTCAAACTTTTGGACTAGTGATAACCACTATTCACCTGACACTTGGATTTCACTCCTGCCCAAAGACACTTGCTATGGCCTGACTACAAAGTATCTGCTTTCTCAGAAGCTTCTTTCTTTCTCCAAACATCTTATTTGTTGTTTGGTTGGCTTCTCTCAGCTACTGACCTGTTGCTTCCTATCTCTTGCAGTTTTAAGTAGGGGAGGGCAAAGAACCTGAGTGGTTAAGATGCTGGGCTTGTCGACCAGTTTGAGATCTAAGTACCAAGTGATGGAGTGAGCTCCCATTACCTGCCCCAGCTCCTGCCAACCCAGCAGTTCGAAACAAGTATATAAATAGGTACCACTTTGGTGGAAAGCATTCCATGTGTCTTCGACGTATAGTCATGCCACACGACCACATCTTCATACAATGTTGGCACTTCGTCTGTGAATCAGAGATGAGCACCGCCCCCCCTTAGAGTCGGACGCAGCTGGACAGGAAAACCTTTACCTTTTTTTATAATTAAAATATAGTTATGGCTTGGCTTCTCATAAATATATTTTAATGTATAAAAAAGGTAAAGGTTTTTTAATTTCCTCATTTAAGGATTGGGGACATATAGTTGTGGCTTGGCTTCTCATAAATAGCAGAATGGGGCAATTTGCTGCAGCCAACTCGCACAGGACAATTCGCTACTGTCAACTTGCCACAGGACAACTCACTGCGGGACAATTCAACAATTCAATTTAATTCTTTAAAATCGTTAAAAAATTATTTTAGTTTTTGTCATTCATATTTCATTTTGTCCCTCCTTTGGCATCCTTTCCTTAATGATTCTATGCCACTATTTCTTCGGTATTAGTGTAACTCTTGTCCTGCAGCAAGTTGTCCCATGGCAAGTTGGCCATAGCAAATTGTCCCATGGCAAGTTGGCCGTGGCGATTTTGCTACGGTGAGTTGGTTGCGGAGAGTTGGCTGTGGCGAGTTGTCATAGACATCATAAATAGGGTGGCAGTGATTAAGACACAGGGCTTGTCAGCTGGAAAGCCAGAAGTCCAGATTTGAGACCTGAGTGCCACATGATGGGGTGAGCACTGGTCCTTGCTCCAGCTCTTGCCGACCAGCAGTTCAAAAAAGCATGCAAATGCAAGTAGATAAATAGGTACCACTTTGGTGGGAAGATAACTGCAATCTGTGATTTCATTTTGGCCACATGACTGCGGAAATGTCTTCTAACAGCACTGGTTCTCTGATTTTGAAATGGAGAAAAGCACCGCCCCTTACAGTTGGCAACGGCTAGCAGAGTAAAATCCACAGGGACTCCTTTTTTTTACTTCTCATAAATACACTTTAGTATTTTAAGAAAAAAGTTAGGTTTTCAGACTATATGAAACTATGTGATTTGCTTAACGGTGGTTTGTTGAATATACATTAGCTGGGTTTATGCAATATAAGTTTAAAATTAAGGTTTACAAATCATATTGGCTGGGTGCCCATATCATGGGTTATATTGTGATCCTAGCCAAAATTATTTAGGCTCACCCTCAACTCTGCCCAATCAAGCACATATTTCTATGTGATATTTGAAGAGTTTATTGATATTGGAGAGCATTTAGCTCTCAGAGATGCTTTAATCATAAGGCAAGTTGGCTTCTTCAAATAACAGTCTGGACTGTCATGAGATACAAAGGTTTTCTGGATGAATAGAGAAAGCAGCCAGTTTGCATTTGAAAAATCAAGAAGTTTAGGCTGGTTCTGCTTTCACCTATAGCCCCATTTTAAACAAGTACACACTTAAAGCACCTAATCTTTTTGAGCTGCAGCATCCTAACTGATGAACTTATGAGGCAGGGATAAGTGCCTGCCTAAGTGTGACATTTATCTCACATTTCAGCTAAGAATGCCTTCCCCAGCTTTCAGCCAAGAATACATCACAAGCATTAAATGAAAAATAAAACCTTGAGCAGCTTGCATACGTAACATTTATTTAAGGCTCAAACAATGTTAAACCGAACAGTTCGTTGGTTTAACAATGCCACCCATTTATTTGAAGTTCTTGTGCAGTCCTTGTTGACAATTCCACAAATCTTACAGGTTTTGATTTCTTTTCATTGGCTAAACTCCCCCCCCCCAAGTATTTTTAAAAAATGGTCCTAAAAAAGATGAACAGAAATTTCTGTTCAGCTGAGCTACTTTTTTATCTTTTTTTCTTTACCCCTTTTTTCTTTTTATTCTAAAGAAAGCTAAGCCAGCTCCCAATACACCAAGAGAGAGAGTAACTCAAGACTTTAGCCAGCAGTACAAGACAATATCTCTTTATTCTCAATTCTCAACTTAAACCGTGCTCTGTGCTCCTTCCCCTTTTAGTATGTGTGAATACTACATCTTCCTTTTTTGTTATGGCAAGAAGCCTTGAGGTTAAATCCCCCTTGTCTGTTTTAACACACTCTTCATCTTCCAAATCAATAAATTCCCCATAGATTGTTAACTACTAAAATATCTGTGCAAGTCTTTGGACTGTTAGCTGCTGAAGATTTCAACAGTAGCCTGTCAGCTATTAACTGTAATTGTTGAATAGTAAGTTATTATTTGATTGACTTACATGCCATTAGAGGACAATATTATTTAATAAATGATCTTACAAAATCCAGAGAAGCAGTTACTGACAGACAGTACTCCAAAATTGATTTCTCCTGAATCATGAAGGGTCAGAAGCAACCAAGTGAATCGATAACTACATTGATTGATCCTTTTGGGGCTCCTTGAATGCATAAGTCAATTTAATAAGCTATACTACCTGAGGGACTGCCCAGTTTGTTATAACAGGAACAGCAGGTTATTAGGAGCTTTAAGGCTATACTTGATCCCAGGCTATGGAGATATCTTATCTTCTTCACACAAAGAAACCTCAAAGATGAACAGCCTACCATATAGCCAACAAAGTCATAGGTTACAGGATAACTAACCCTATCACAATCATGATCAGGACTCGTAAATAGGCTATGGCTATATAGATTATAAACTGTAAAGAGGTTACATGCTCTTTTCCAAACTGCCTACCATTATCTAGAACAGTGATTCTCAACCTGTGGGTTGGGACCCATTTGGGGTCAAATGACCATTTCACAGGGGTCGTCAAATAACGCAGTCCGCCATTTTTTCCCCCTTTTCCTTAGCTGTGCTACTCCCTTTTATTCTATTGGCTTTTGAAAGCCAATAGAATAGACTCTCTTGAATAGAGTCTAATTCTATTGGCTTTCAAAAGCCAATAGGAATTGTCCAGGCTGTCTCTGCCCTGCTGAGCCCATTCTGCAAACGGTGCTGCACCAGTTGAGTAGTCCTCGACTTACGACCAGTTGAGTAGTCCTCAACTTACGACCGGTTGGGGGTCGCGGCATTAAAAAGGTTGAGAATCACTGATCTAGAAGCAGTAATAGTAGTAGTAATAGTAGTAATTATTATTCAAAGTGAACAGATGAATAGTCATCTCAGATTTCATCCTAATATCAGATGAAGACAGTATACCCAGCAAAGTATGTGACTCAACTATTTGCAGTATATTCACAATTTTGTAAGCAGAGGGATAGTAGTATAGGTACTTTTTTCTTTAAGAGATTAATAACTAGAATAGAGTTCTTCATTAACATATGAGTTGTAAATGTAAATAGGATAATAAAAGGGATGTCAGCTCTGCTAAAAGCTTCCAGACTGATTCTCTGAAAATAATTGCACAAGGAAATCTGATTATTATTATTTTTGGCTTATATGTGAAGTTCATAGGTATTCAGTTTGCATAAAAAATTGTTTATTCAACAATTCAACTAAAAGCTTATACGTGGGACTTAAATAGTAGATGAGAAAGCTGGTATGCCATCACGTGAAGACACAGAAACATTCTTAGTGAAGTTGACATAGGAAGAGAAAAAGAAGCTGATATAGAAAATTACCTTTAAACCTACATTAGATTAATGAGCAAGTTCTGGTATTGAACAGAGAAAGAAAAATGCCTCTCCATTTTCTACAAAATGGTGAGTCTAAAGTTATCATGTCCTCTTTACTAGATAGATAGATAGATAGATGGATAGATAGATAGATAGATAGATAGATAGATAGATAGATAGATAGATAGGTTTTCTTTCTAATGTTTTCTTTGTTTTGTGGACTTAAAACATGTTTTTCAAGGTGTCTCTGCTGAGTTTCATCAAGCTCATCTGCATGGCTTCCTACACTTCTTCTACTAGCAACAGAGCGCCTGTGAAAGAGGACAAAAGAGGGTGATGCTTTTCACCCCTACTACAAGGAGGCCTTTTCCTCCTCTTCTAGTAATCTTTTCACAGTATCTATTGAAAGTATATTGCCTCCCTCAGCACCTGTTTTTTTAATTAAAAATCACAGCCCCAGTCTTCCCATAATTTTGCTTAATTTGTCCCTTTCCCTTTATTGTGTCCTATTTTTTTAAAAAAAACAATTACCATTTTTAACAATGCTAACTCTAATTCCCAAAATTATTACAAAAGAAAGCTACACAAGGTATTCTAAGATTGGTAATGCTCATGTAAATGTTACATGCACACAATAGCATAGCTATGCATGAGATGTGATCACTTCATCCATGACACCTGAGCAGCACACCTTTCTTCCATGAGCCATCTCACTTGGTAAATCAATCAATCAATCAATTTAATCTATCACTTACTTGATTAAATTAGGCAAAATATTTTGTTTCCATTCAGAGTTTATTATACCACTGAGTCTGGTTCAGTGAATGTTTGTATAATCTATTCTAGATCTTTGTTCAGCTTAGCACCTTAATAGCTAAGCTAAAATGACAGAATGCAGGCTGAGTTGGATTTGTTAGACAAAACTTTGGGGAATGTTAAGGCACCAGCCTGATTATCTTGATTGGAGCATTAAAATACAACCTTTGCTAGAGACCACAGCAGGATGTTCATCTGTCATCTGAAAACAGCAGGGAGGAAAAACAACAGTAGCTGAACATTGCTTCTCATTAACCAGCCCACCAAATGATGAGTAATGTGCTTTTAAATAATTAAATAATGTCCTTTTTAAATAATTAGAAAAAAATACTAGACTGTGCGGAAATGGACAGACTTACTCTGAAGTTGAAAGAAAAAGAAGAAACAGAATAATTTCAAACTTGAGACTTATTTTATCAATGGTTGGAGAAACAAAGTAGGGATTAGGAATTTAATTTGTATTAGTGAATGATAAACTCAGACAACACGTTTGTTGAATAAGCACTGTTGAATCATATCAAAAAAAACCAATAAAAACTTTTTTAAAAATGAGTAATGTCCTTTATTGAGAACAATGCCTTCTAACTGGAGAATGGGATCAAATACCTATCTGGTATATTTGTTTGTTTGTTTTTCTATATTAAATTTATTTGAATAAATAAATACATTGGTGGTATAGGAGTTATTTGTCAATAGGTTTGTGAGGAACTTGCTGTCAGTTGCTGACTCTCTATCTACTTGCACAACAAACTCAACAGTTTGAATGGAAAGTCAGTGTTGTTTATATTCTGGTTGGAAAGAGTTATCATAAGAGAGGGAGGGGGTGATAGATATGGAGTGGTAAAGAGGCAAGTCTTAAGAACCCCCAGGAGAACTTGGGAAGTTTGCAAGAGAGATGAAGGCTACTAGCTAAAATGGTTATAGCGGCTGTTGAACATGGACTCTTAGTTTCAATCCATAGTAGTTATATTTCAATTCTACGGATGTGGTAGAGTTTGCAATGCTGAAGGTCTGTCAGTTCAAAAGTGGTCCAAAGTCCATGAAGCATTGATCTGATCATGATCTGGAGGAAGAGTGCTGAAGAGAAAGAAGATCAGACTTTACCCATTCATCACTAACAGTCCTTGGTGAAGTTAGATGGCAGAAGAAATGATCACCAGCTAGACCAAGACCAGCTGCCCGTTTGTTTGATGGAGCGAGAAATAAGACAACTTACCACTACTAATACCTGTAAGCCAGTGGTTCTCAACCTGTGGGTCAGGACCCCATTTGGGGTCGAACGACCATTTCACGGGGGTCGCCAAACAACGCGGTCTGCCATTTTTCCCCCCTTTTCCTTAGCTGTGCTACTCCCTTTTATTCTATTGGCTTTTGAAAGCCAATAGAATAGACTCTCTTGAATAGAGTATAATTCTATTGGCTTTCAAAAGCCAATAGGAATTGTCCAGGCTGTCTCTGCCCTGCTGAGCCCGCCAAAAGTCCCATTCTGCAAACGGTGCTGCACCCGTTGAGTAGTCCTCGACTTACGACTGGTTGAGTAGTCCTCGACTTACGACCGGTTGGGGGTCGCGGCATTAAAAAGGTTGAGAACCACTGCTGTAAGCCTCGAATTCACTCTCAAATTAGGATAATGTGCACACATAGTAAATTTGTATTGTAATTTGTGATTCTGTGAGCTACACTAGCTGCTGGTTTGTTTCCAGGTGCAATTCAAGGCGTTGGTTATCACCTTTAAAGCCCTTTATGGCATGACCCCAGGTTACCTCTCACCCCTATGTGACTGGCCCATTTCCCCCCCCCCCCCAATGCCAGCAGAGGAGGCATGCTGCATATCCTGTAAGTCAAGGGATTCCAGGTGACAGGAAAAGAGCCTTCTCTGCCATGGCTTCTATCCTTTGGAACATCTTGCCCTGTGAGGTGAGATCTTCTCCCACCCTCTGGACCTTCCATAAGGGTCTGAAGACCTGACTGCCAGTTGGTTTGGGGCCCTAATGGGGAAGTGTCACACTAGAGATGGTTGAGGATTAATAACAGATCTCACCTCACTCCCTGCATGCCTTGTTCCCTCCTTCCCCATCTTTTTACCATAATTGATCATTTTATTGTTAGAACATATGTATGTGTATGTTTGTATATATGTATACCGGTATGTATATGTGTATGTATTGTATACATACAGAATAGAATAGAATAGAATAGAATAGAATAGAATAGAATAGAATAGAATAGAATAGAATAGAATAGAATAGAATAACAGAGTTAGAAAGGACCTTGGAGGTCTTCTAGTCGAGGGCTTTTCAACCGGTGGTACGCGTACCACCAGTGATACGCAAGCACCTGGCTAGTGGTACGCATAGGACTGGTTGAAAAAATGTAAAAAAAAAAAAAAGGAAAAAAAAAGGAAAAGTGGATGAGGTGAAGCGGCTGTAAGAGCTCAGGGGAAGCACCAGGATCAGCGCCCCTTTCCACCTGATCGGCGCTTCTCCGAGGCCGGGAGAGCTCAGGGGAAGTGCCAGGATCAGCGTCCCTTTCCGCCTGATCGGCACTTCTCCGAGGCCAGGAGAGCTCAGGGGAAGCACCAGGATCAGACCCCCTTTCTGCCTGATTGGTGCTTCTCCAGGGCCAGGAGAGCTCAGGGGAAGCGCCAGGATCAGACCCCCTTTCTGCCTGATTGGCACTTCTCTGGGGCCAGGAGAGCTCAGGGGAAGCGCCAGGATCAGCTCCCCTTTCTGCTTGATTGGCGCTTCTTCTGGAGCTGATTCTGGTGCTTCTCCTGAACCGCGAAGAAGCACCAATCTCCTGGAAAGCGGCATTGATTCTGGCGCATCTGCTGAGCCCTGAAGAAACGCCTATCACCTGGAAAGCAACATTGATCCGGGCCAGTGTACTCACACACACACAAACACATGCAAGCAGTTACAGCTGAAGGCGTTTCAGCCTTCAAGTATGGCCCCCAGTCCTCTGGCGCCTCATTGGTTCAGGCCAGCCGTCCATCAGAATCTACGTCCCGTGATTGGCTGGCTCCCTCAACGCGTCCCTTCCTCGCAGAAAGGGTTTGGCTCTTCATGCCGGCTTGCCCCCTCGCGGGGCTCCTGGTACTGTAGGCCCCGCTGGCCAGGAAGGTGCACCGGAGTCCCGGCTGCCGGTAAGGTGATCGACCCACTCCTCTCCCATTGCCTACTCTGCCCGGCTCGAGCCTGGTTGGAGCAGCATTGGTGCTTCCAAAATTGGCCACTTCAAAGTCACACGGGCAGCCCTCGGCCGCTCCACTCCCCTCCACGCCTCCAAATCGATCCCCAATCGGAGAAAGAGAGGGAGGGAGGGAGGGAGGGAGGGACGGAGGAAGAGAGGGAGAAAGAGAGAGAAAGAGAGAGGGAGAAAGAGAGAGAGAGAAATAGAGAGGGAGAGAGAAAGGGAGAGAGGGAAGGAGAGAAAGACAAAGAGGGAGAAAGAAAGAAAGAGGGAGAGAGAAATAGAGAGGGAGAGAGAAAGAAAGGGAGAGAGGGAGGTAGAGAGAAAGAGAGAGAGGGAGAGAGAGAAAGAAAGGGAGGGAGAGAGAGAGAGAGAAAGAGAGAGGGAGAGAGAGGGAGAGAGAGAGAAAGAGGGAGAGAAAGAAAGGGAGAGAGAGAAAGAGGGAGAAAGAAAGAGGGAGACAGAGAGGGAGAGAGAAAGAGGGAGAGAGAGATTAAATTAGTAACATGGTTCTTAAGTGAATCTGGTTTCCCCCACTAAATTCACTTGTCAGAAGGTTGCAAAAGGCAATCATATGATCCTGGAACAATGTGACCATCATAAATATGAATCAGTTGGCAAGGATCAAAATGTAAATCACATGACCCTGGGGATGTTGCAACAGTCGTAAGTGTGAAAAATGGTCATAAGTCACTTTTTTCAGTGCCGTTGTAACTTTGAACAGTCACTAAGCAAACTGTTGTAAGTCAAGGACTACCTGTACTTTAACACTTTTTTCAATTTTTTTTTTTTTTGGTCAAGTTTTTGACACCTCACTAGGTGACTGGTGGTACTCAAAAGTTGCCATATTCTAAAAGTGGTACAATTGGTGAAAAGGTTGAAAAGCCCTGTTCTAATCCAACCCCCTGTTCAGGCAGGAAACACTATACCATTTCAGACAAATGGTTATCCAATCTCTTCTTAGAAACTCCCAGTGTTGGAGCATTCACATCTTCTGGAGGCAGGTTGTTCCACTGGTTAATTGTTCTGTCAGGAAATTTCTCCTTAGTTCTAAGTTGCTTCTCTCCTTGGTTAGTTTCCATCCATTGCGTCCCACCAAGGTGTTATACAGGCACACACACATACCAGACTGATCTGGATCAAAAACTGACAACCTACGTCTGACTCGAAGTATTTGCTCAACAGAGATTGATTTAAATATAATGAGCACTTGTCTTATCCTATGCTATCAGCCTCTAGTCTATACCATCTCTCCACTGGTCAGAGAAAATATTGTTTCCAGCCTCCCCGAGTTGCAACTGATCTTGCATATAGTGTCCTTTGAGAAAAAAATAATTGTGTCAGAACTTTAAAAAGGTCCATACTACATAAAAGAGAATATTTTGAAAATAGAAGTATGGGTTGAATTGCCTAGTTACTTTAACAATTTACCAGACAGCCTTTAGTTCTATTTGAAATCTGATGTTCAAACAAAAAAAAAACACAAATTTATTGTATAAGATGAAAAACAGAATATTCAAATATGATGAACATGACTCATCATGTTATAAACTAAATTTTCATCAAATCAGAAATTACACAATCTTCACCTCGAGGATAGATGATATAACAGTGATGGCGAACCTATGGCACGGGTGCCAGAGGCGGCACTCAGAGGCCTCTCTGTGGGCACGCACACCGTCACCCCAGTCCTAGGCCTTCAGCTGGGTTTTATAAAACCTTTTCGCTTTAGGCCTTCACTGCTGTGTGCCAAAAAAAAAAAAAAGTTCAATCAATCAGTCAATTTCAACTTCTCGCGGGAAAAAAAAGATCTTGCAAAGTTGGAATTGACTGATTGAACTTTTTAGTCCCACCCAGTCTGCCATTACCACCACAGCCATGCCCACCCAATGGGCCATGCCCACCCAATGGGCCACGCCTACCCAATGGGCCACACCCACCCAGCACCCAACGATGCATAAGTGGGTTTTGGGTTGCAGTTTGGGCACTCAGTCTCTAAAAGGTTCGCCATCACTGAACTAACCCATTCATTACTGTATAAAGTTTTATACCCCCTTTACACCCCCCTCAAACAAACTGTCAAGCCCCTAAAGGCTTGCCATACGAACGGGGATGGGGGAGCACGGATAACGACCTACCAACCCGGGAAACAGCTGAGCATTGCCCCGCCACGCCCCATGACTGCACCAGCCGAACGTCAACTGAGCAGACATCTCCGCGGGCTGCGCCACAGACGCCAGCGAAGCCTAAGGGAAGCCAGTCACCGACGGGGTCGGAGGACCATGAATGCCAGCTGCGCTTTACGGAAGGGAGGGCGATGGACGGGCCATCTGGGGCCGAAAGGACTGCACTCCGGCGGCCGGACCCAGCAAAGGGGGGTGGGGGGTTATCCTTTCGCAACCGGGACAGTAGGCAGGGTAAGATTGGCGGCGGGCAACTGACGCGCAGTTCGGGCGCACGGACAACGGGGGGTGGGGGCGGAGTTCCGTCGGGGAAAGGGAAAGCACAGGGAAAGGGTGGAGCATTTATTCATTTGAAGCGGATGGTGGTTTGGAACCGGGGGCGGACCCAAAGGGTGGAGCACGCCAATATATGGCGGTGGGAGGTAACTAACACCAGTGCTGACTTTGTCTCACCTGCATAATAAAGTGCTTGTTGGGTGTCAGTGTGTGCCGGTCTTCTTTGCCTTCGCGCTACGGACGACATCGGATATTCTGACAAAAAGTCAGCACTCCACACTCTTCTAACGTTTCCCCAGCCTCCTGCTCCCACGTGCAGGCTCAGGTATGGCAGAGGGAACGCAGGGCCCCGCCCTGGCCGAGGGAGAGGTGGCGACCGACGGGGCTGCGGACGCGGTCCCAGCGGCGGAGGCGGCACCAGCCCAGCCAGCGGTGCGGCCCAAACTGCTACTGTCTGCGGTCCCAGGACTCGACGTGGGGGAGGTAGGGGCCGCTAAGCCACAGGAGGAGTGGTGGCAAAGCCCGGCAGTAACGGGATTGCAAACCGAACAGTTAATAACGCCGAAGCCGAAGCCCAGTCTTTCGGGGTGGAGGGAGAGACGCGCCACCATGGAGGATGATGAAGACTGGAGCTACTCTACGGCCCCGGGCCAAGAGACCATGGATATATTGCGCCATCGGTTTGGCGAAGCAAGCTACAGGGGCGCCGCCGATGTGTGGCGATCGGAAGGGGATGCTGCGGGCCGCACCCCCTCATCTAGGTTCCGCCTGAGTAGTCCGCGGCTGCGGCTGCCTACTCCCACGGGTGGGTTGGGAACTCTGGGTCTCCCTTCAAGCAGGCTACCGGGCCAGGCGCACTCAGCTCAGCCGGACGGGCCCCGGGACGGGGCAAAAGGTTCAGCGAGGCCAGGGGGTGTGGAGCAGCAGGGCTTCACGGCCGGGTATCCGAACCTTGGGCCAGGCCAACCCCAGGGGCCGTGGGGGCCAGGCTATCCATGGGGGGTTCCTCCTATCCCGGTCACCTTTGATGGGAACCCCGACCACCTGGCAATGTTCTTAGGCCAGGCCATAAGTCATCTGGACCAGTTTGCACAGCTGTATGTATCCCAGTGGGCTATGGTCGGCGCCATTACCGCCGCCTTACGCGGGGAGGCGGCTGCATGGGCAGCCGACCTGTACAGCGACCATGCCCGAGAGTTGGGGAATGCGGGGCTGTTCTTGGACGCGCTGCATGGGAGGTTTGAGGATCCCACCCGGGCGCAGAGGGCCGAGGCAGACCTGCTGGCGCTTCACCAGGGGAACCGCCCGGTCGTCGAATACGTACGAGAGTTCCGGAAGTTAGCCGGCCGATTGCAGTCTTCATGGCCGGAGCGGATGTTGGTACACCAATTCAGAGCAGGCCTAGACTATGACCTACGGCAAGCCTGCGTGTACCGGGGTGTGGCCAACAGATTGAGAGACTGGTTTAGGGTGGTGGTCGAACTCGAGGCAGGCCTTAAGGCTGTATATCGAGGGATTGGGGACGTCCCGCGGCCGCGGCGTCTCGGAGAGAAGCCTCGTGAGGGAAGCCAGGACCAACAGCGGATAACGCCAAAACCACCCGGAGCGTCAAAAGAAGGCGGCTTCCGATGTTTCCGCTGCGACCAACCGGGCCATCGAGCAGCCGACTGCCCAGCACCCAGCCCCCGTAAGGGCGCAACAATTGGTAGAGCCACGCCCGTAAAGAAGACGACGGAAAGTTCGAGGGCGACTATTCAACAGCCAACCCCAGGGGCGAACAAGGGGTCTCCGGTCATGGCGGAGTCTACGGTTATGGCACGGTACCAGCTGGGAGACGAGGAGGACAACCCTGACGACGTATTGGCCGATCCAATGGTGAGTGACCCTATTAATCCATTTATCCTCCCTATAGTTCTCACGAGTCCGGTAACAGGGGTGCAGAAGGAGTGTCAAGCCTTGATCGATACGGGGTGCACGCGGTGTCTGATGAGTAGGAAGGTAGCGGTGGATAGTGGGTTCCGGATACATCCATTACCGCAACCAATACGGTTCGAACAGGTGGATGGGTCCCTGTTGGGAGGAGTCCCAGCAACCCACGTGACGGAACGGGTACGCATGGACCTAGGAGATCATTGGGAGGTCTTGCGATTCATTGTGGTGCCCACTTTGACGGAGACTGTCATATTAGGGTTGTCCTGGCTGGACAAATGGACCCCAACCATCTGGTGGGAGGGAGGGTACCGTAAGGTGCGTCTGGGGAGGGGCCCAATGCCAGAGACTGGCAGTAATGGAGGCCAGTTTCCTGAGGTTCCGGAGGTGACGGCGCAACTCCAGGAGGGGGAGGGGGAAGTAACATACCCTGAGGAATACAGGGATTTAGCAATGGTCTTCAGCGAGGAGGAGTGTAATCACCTGCCCCCTCACCGGTCAACGGATTGCGCCATAGAGTTATTGCCGGGAGTTAAACTCCCGAAACCAAGGATGTACGCTATGACATCACCAGAGGTGCAGGAACTCCGTAGATATATTGACCAGAATTTGGCGCGGGGGTTCATCCAGCCTGCTAGGTCACGAATAGCGGCCCCCGTACTGTTCAAGGAAAAAAAGGATGGGTCGTTGCGCTTATGTGTTGATTTCCGAGGGTTAAATGCAGTATGTGTTGAGCATGTATACCCCCTCCCCCTAATGAAGGATTTGTTAGCGCACCTGGGAACGGGACGTATATTTACCAAATTGGACTTACGGGAGGCTTACTATAGAGTACGAATCAAGGCTGGCGACGAGTGGAAAACGGCATTTAACTGTCCGTTGGGTAGCTTCCAGTTTCGCGTCATGCCGTTCGGGTTACGGGGGGCCCCGGCGGTGTTCATGCAGTTGATCAATCAGGTATTGCATGAACACCTATACCGCGGGGTACTCGTGTACCTAGATGATATTCTAATATACACCGCAACAAGGGAGGAGCATGTCAGTCTGGTGAGGCAGGTGCTACGGAAGTTATTGGAGGCACAACTTTATGTAAAGTTGTCTAAGTGCGAGTTCCACCGGGAGCGATTAGATTACCTGGGCTACCGTATATCGGGGAGCGGGGTAGAAATGGACCCGAGCAAGGTGCAAGCAGTACAGGAATGGCAAGCGCCCCAGACGAGACGCCAACTGCAAAGTTTTCTCGGATTCGCGAATTTTTATCGCCAGTTCATTCCGTTATTTGCCACCGTGGTGCATCCCCTCACGGAACTGCTACGGACAAGACACCTGGCGACGAGACCTCGCCCGAGCCAACGAATAGAGTGGACTATGAGTTGCCAAAAGGCATTTGAGACGCTGAAAACGTTATTTGCCAAAGAGCCCGTATTGCGCCACCCAGACCAGAGTGCTCCATTCGTAGTACAGGTGGACGCAAGTGATGTGGCAGTGGGGGCAGTGCTGTTGCAGAAGAACAGTGGGGGAGCATTGCAGCCATGTGCCTATACCTCGCGGAAGTTCACGACGGCCGAGCGTAGCTGGACCGTCTGGGAGAAGGAGGCCTTCGCGATCCGCTGGGCTCTAGCGACATGGAGGCATTTGTTAGAAGGGGCCAAGCAGCCGTTTGAGGTGTGGACAGACCACAAGAATTTAGAGGCGCTACAGACCCCGAGGCGCTTAGCCCCCAAACATGTCCGGTGGGCCCAATATTTCAACCGGTTTCGGTTCACACTGAGGTATGTGCCGGGAGGAAAAAACTTTCTGGCCGACGCATTGTCGCGGATGCCGCAGTACCATAGCAAGCGGGAGGAGGTCATACAAGCACTAGTGCCGCCTCCGCGGCATGATACCGCTAAGACTGTAAGTCACAGGTCTCAGGTAAGTGACCTAGCGGCTATTAGAGCTGCCCTGCCGACGGATACATGGGCGAATAAGCATTCAGGGTGCTTGACAACTCGGGACGGTGTGGCATGGAAAGGCGGTAAGATATATGTGCCCGAGAAGCTACGCTTAGCCGTACTCCAACAATGCCATGACGCAAAACAAGCGGGCCATTTTGGGTTTATAAAGACCCTACATCTATTACGACGACAATTCTGGTGGCCCAAACTGAAGGTAGATGTGGAACGGTATGTCAGAGGATGCCACGTATGCGCCAGTGCCAAACCCCGAGTAGGGAAACCCATAGGGTTGTTACAACCAGTGGCTGATCCATCCCGGCCGTGGGAAGAGATCGCCATGGATTTTATTGTAGACCTGCCTGGCAACCGGGGCTACAACGTGATATGGACCGTGATAGATCTCTTCTCCAAACAGGCGCATTTTATCCCATGCAAGGGCCTGCCATCAGCGCGGCGGTTGTCACGGTTGTTTATTCAACACGTTTACCGACTCCATGGCATACCCAGAAGAATTGTGTCGGATAGAGGGGTGCAATTCACCGCGAGATTCTGGAGGGAGTTCGTTCGTACGCTAGGGTCCTCACAGGCGTTGAGTTCAGCGTATCATCCGAGCACCAACGGGGCGGCAGAAAGGGCAAATGCCATGGTGGAAAGATACCTCCGGAGTTATGTGTCATTTCAGCAAACGGACTGGGTGGACCTCTTGCCGTTTGCTGAAGTGGCGTATAATAACACTGTCCACAACAGTACGGGATATACCCCGTTTAAGATAGTATATGGGATGGAGTTTAACCCCATTCCCAACCTGTCACCAGAGGTAGCTAGCGGCCAGACCCCTCAAACATGGTACGCCCAGATCACAGGGTTGTGGGACCGGGTGAAGGAAGCACGGAGAAAGGCCGAGGCCGCTGCCAAACTCCAAGCCGACAAAAGACGAGCAGAGCACAAACCGTTCCAGGTGGGAGACTGGGTATATTTAGCCACCAAGTATTTACGCTTGCAGGTGCCATGCAAAAAACTGGGGCCGAAATATGTGGGTCCCTTCCAGATCCTCAAAGTAGTCAACCCGGTGACGGTTCAATTACGGCTACCCGCCTCTCTAGGCAAAGTTCATCCCGTGTTCCATAGTAGCCTGCTCAAACCTGCACATAAAAGTCCCTACGCTGACGGAGCACCCGGGCCGGTCTCGGGGTCCCATTATGAAGTGCAGGAAGTCTTAGACTCACGTAGGCGCTATGGTAAGACCCAATACCTCCTTCGATGGAAAGGATACCCGTTGTCGGACGCAACCTGGGTGGGAGAGGAGGATATAAACGCACCTAACCTAATCCGAACGTTTCACCGTAAATGCCCGGGGAAGCCAGGGCGAGACAGATGTAACATGGTACATTCAACCCCTTCCCTTTCTTTTCCAGGGGGACACGTGGTAAAGGGGGCCGCATGTCAAGCCCCTAAAGGCTTGCCATACGAACGGGGACGGGGGAGCACGGATAACGACCTACCAACCCGGGAAACAGCTGAGCATTGCCCCGCCACGCCCCATGACTGCACCAGCCGAACGTCAACTGAGCAGACATCTCCGCGGGCTGCGCCACAGACGCCAGCGAAGCCTAAGGGAAGCCAGTCACCGACGGGGTCGGAGGACCATGAATGCCAGCTGCGCTTTACGGAAGGGAGGGCGATGGACGGGCCATCTGGGGCCGAAAGGACTGCACTCCGGCGGCCGGACCCAGCAAAGGGGGGTGGGGGGTTATCCTTTCGCAACCGGGACAGTAGGCAGGGTAAGATTGGCGGCGGGCAACTGACGCGCAGTTCGGGCGCACGGACAACGGGGGGTGGGGGCGGAGTTCCGTCGGGGAAAGGGAAAGCACAGGGAAAGGGTGGAGCATTTATTCATTTGAAGCGGATGGTGGTTTGGAACCGGGGGCGGACCCAAAGGGTGGAGCACGCCAATATATGGCGGTGGGAGGTAACTAACACCAGTGCTGACTTTGTCTCACCTGCATAATAAAGTGCTTGTTGGGTGTCAGTGTGTGCCGGTCTTCTTTGCCTTCGCGCTACGGACGACATCGGATATTCTGACACAAACGGTATATTTTAAAGGATGCATAACTGACTCCACAGAATTTCAGGAAAGGTGTTATTTTTTACATTAATAGCAATACTATTCAATAAATTTGAAGCCAATAAAATCCTCTGCTGTTCTCTCCATAAACATACCTAAAGGTAAAGCCACAGATCAGTGTCTTGCTAGTGACTCTCATCCATGCCTCTGCTGTTTTATATATTTGTAAAACATATATCTGAATGTTTGTTCTACTGTCCAACTTTGGAAATTATTTCATATTTAAATGTTTTTCATGAGGTAGCATGTGTTCATCCAAACTCTGTCTCAGGATTGATCTTTATAATGTACTTCCCATTTTCCCTTCAATATTTATTTATTTTATAACTTTTATTTATAACTTGCCTTTTATTCAGAAACTTAAGCCAACATACCTAGGGTTCCTGCTTATTTTTCACACAATGACCTCTCTGTGAGGTAGGTGTTGAGTCCCCAGCTTAATGGCGAATGAGCACAGAACATCTCGTGGTTCCAACAGGTCTTTATTTGCAGTCTCTTTCACTTCGTTACAGCTCTGAGGCTCGCAGGCCTCTCAGTTCCTTTTAACAACATTCCCCGGGCAGAATGGCAACAATTAGGCGCGCTCTGCGCCTTGCGCATGGGTGCGACATTGGCGCCAGCCAGTCTGGTCCCAGGCAGCTTGCAACTGCCCGGGACCATTGCAACGTCCCGAGCCTGCCTTTGCAGGCTCAGGACACAACACCCCTTCCCCCCCCGGCTAAGACTTATAAACTATATTGATAGTTATATGCGACCGCAACATGAGCGTGGTGTGCCAACCTCCCAACCAGCACATCTATTGCAGCTGGGCCATACCCATGCCACAATGGTACCGGGCTATTGTTCTGGGATTAATACCCAATGCCCGTATTTCCAATTTCCACAACAGGAGGCACCCTCTCACTGTTTCTGCTTTGCCAGCAGAGTTACAAAGTCCTCAAGATATTTGGGAGATCTTTTTACTCTCTGTGACCTCCTTAGAATCTGAGAATCCTCTATTTCTTCTTGCACAGAGGATGACATGGAGTTGCCCCCTCTTTCAAACCCTGGTGGTCCCCGTGAACTGTGCCCCGTTGCCTGGTCTGCTTGCTTGTCCATCCGGCTCGTCAGACCAGGACTTTGCTCTTCCAATAACCTGGTTGACCTGCCTAGTTGTAGGCTCTCTGGCCCCTCTATAAGTCTGCCACTGTTTGGCATCTCTGTAGAGCCTTCCAAGTCCACAATGGACCTATCAAGGGAACACATCCCTTCACTCCCAAGCCCCGTAACGGGACTTTCTGGGGTTTCTGTATTTCCCCAAAACTCAGTTGCCCCCCATTCTGTGCCGGAGGTGTCAGAATTGGGATTTGCCTCTCCGACCATCTCCCTGTGTGAAGGCTTCCTTCTGGAAACAGTAGCAGTACTGGGCCAACTAGACTGTTTGTGTGCCAGTTCTCTTGCAATGTTTGGGTTATTAGGATGCTCCCAGTTATTCTCCCTGACTGGAGTGCTGGATGGTAGTTGTGAATGATGAGTATGCCCCCTGGGTGACTCCCTGGCTGGAGTAGGCACTGGTGCCTGTGTGTGTTCTTGTTCCCTTGGATTCCTGTTTGGAACACTTGCGGAACCTTGGAATAGGCCGTCTGTGGCCTCTCCGTTTGGCCCCGGCTGCTGCCAACACCCTTTCCTTTGCCCATAGTGGTCCCCCCCCTGGAAAAGGCCCAGAGTTCCAGAGGGTAAGTCCAGTCTTGTATGCAGCTGGTCGATATGCCGCCGAAGGACACGACTGACATCCAAAGAGACCTCGTATGACAAAGGGCCAATAACCTTGCATACTACAGCAGGAACCCACAAGTGACCAGGCCCATAGTTACGGGTCCATACTGGGGCACCCACTTGCAGATACCACGGTGCCCTGGGCTAGGTGGCCTTAGGAGGCACTCTGTCCGGGTGCAACCTGTCAAGTTTGGTGATCAGTTTGCGCCCCCAACGGAGTTCAGCTGGACTCTTCCCAGTGGAAGTTGAAGGTGTGGTGTGGTAAGGAAGAAGAAAGTCTGCCAACCTGTGGTGCCAGTCTCCATAGGTCAGTTTCTTTAAAGCATCCTTGGTGATACGGACCATCCGTTCAGCCATACCGTTGGTGGAAGGGTGGAATGGTGCAGAGGTGGCGTGACGAATCATGTTGGCCTGTAAGAAAGCTTGAAACTCGGAAGAAGTGAATTGAGGGCCATTGTCAGACACCAGAACATCAGGAAGCCCATGTGCAGCAAAAATCCCCCTCAGTACTTGGATGGTCTTGGCAGCAGTGGTTGAAGAGACAAGTTACAACCTCAAGCCACTTTGAATAGCTGTCAACAAGGACCAAGAAGAATTGACCCTGAAAGGGCCCAGCATAATCAATGTGCACCCTAGACCAAGGTGACTGTGTTTCCTCCCATCTATGTACAGGAGCCTGGGGCATTTCTGGGCGTGAGCGCTGACACAGGTGGCATCCGTGCCCCTTAGCCTCTATTTCCCTGTCTAAACCAGGCCACCACAAATGGCTGCGCGCAAGCGCCTTCATTCTGACAATGCCAGGATGGCCCTCATGAAGGGAAGCCAAGACCCTAGGCCTCATTGAGGTAGGAATAACAACTCTGCTGCCCCACAGCAGACAACCCTGAAAAGTGGATAACTCATGTTTCTTAAGCCAGAAACTCTGAAACTCAGTACCTGGACAACTCTCTGGCCATCCAGACAAAACCCAGGATAATACATAAGTGAGTGTGAGGTCCGTTGCTGATTCAGCAGCCACATCCCTGGCATTTAAAGGCAACTCAGGCAACACCTGAATGGAAAGGATGTTGATAGCAGGGGCAGGGTCAGCCTCTACCATTTGTAAAGGTAATCTATTAAGGCCATCAGCATGGCCCATTTCCTTTCCAGCTTTGTGAACCAAAGAAAAGTCATAGGCTGACAGAAAGATGGACCATCTCAGCATTCTGGGGGAGATGATATGGGGGGGTTTGTTTGATTGTAGTAAACAACCCCAACAAAGGCTTGTGGTCAGTGTAGACTGTGAAATGTCTGCCATATAGGAAATCATGGAATTTTTTAATTCCAGCAACAATGGCCAATGCTTCTCTGTCTATCTGAGCGTAGTTTCGCTCAGCAGAAGACAAAGTTCTGGAGTAATATGCAACAGGAACCTGAGTTCCATCAGATCTTAGATGGCTAAGTACTGCTCCCACCCCATAAGGGGAAGCATCACAAGCGATGCACACAGGAAGAGTTTCATTAAAATGTGCAAGCACATCATTTGATGTAAGTAAGGCCTTGACCTCATTGAAGCTTTCTTCATGTGCTTGTGACCACTGCCACACTGCCTATTTGTCTAAGAGTCTATGAAGTGGCTCAGCTACATTAGCTTTGTTAGGTATGAATGCATTGTAAAAATTCAAGAGGCCCAGAAAAGCTTGTAATTCAGCTTTAGACTTAGGCCTAGGATCTTGCAGTATAGCCTTTAATTTAGACTCAGCAGGGTGAGTGCCCCTGGCATCTATTCTGAATCCCAGGAAATCTGTAGAAGACACTCCAATTTTGCATTTGTCTTTTTAAAGTTTGAGGCCTGTTTTCCTGAACCGCAGCAGAACAGCCCTCAACCTCTCAGCTAAATTTTGAGTGGAGTCTCCTGCTATTAAAACATCATCAAAATAGGGGCAAACCCCTGGTATACCCCTCAGGGTGTTTTCCATTACGCTTTGGAAAATTCCAGGAGCAACATTTACTCCAAATTGTAGTCTTTTGACATTGAATGCCCCCCTATGAGTTACAATTGTTTGTGCTACAGCAGCAGCTTCATCAACAGGTAACTGTTGATAAGCCTGTGCTAAATCCAGCTTTGCAAAAACATGCTCCCCCCTTGAGGGAGGCCAGAATATGACTGACTACAGGTACAGGGTATGCATGCTGTTGCAATGCCTTGTTTAGTGTGCATTTGTAATCTGCACAGATGCGAATGTCCCCATTAGCCTTAAGAGGCGTGACTATGGGAGTTTCCCAAGGACTTGAGTCAACAGGTTCTAAGACACCTTGCTGAATCAATTTGTCCAATTCAACATCAATTTTTCCTTTCAAAGCAAAGGGTACTCTCCTTGCCTTTTCTCTGACAGGAGTGACAGTGGGGTCCAGCTTCAAGGAAACTGGGGGGCCTTTGTATGCACCCAGCTGAGGGCTGAAGACATCTGCAAATTCTTTGCAGACTTCCTGTAGGCCTAATGTTTGCAAACTGTGAATTCCTGTAACTTGCATTCCCAAGGCCTCAAACCAATCGAGTCCAATGAGACTTGTGCGCTCACCCCCAACTACCAATACATCTAATGGACCTTCAAAATCCTTGTATTGTACGTTAACGGTGGCCTCCCCCTTAACACACACCTTGGAATTTTGAAAGTCTGTTAGAACTATATTGGATGGCCTAAGCTTGGCCTGGAACCCACTGCTAGAGCAAATCTTTCTGAATGTGTGAATGGAAATAATTGAAAGTGCAGACCCAGTGTCTAGTTCCATAACCAATGGAGCTCCTTGCAACTTCACCTTAAGTGACAGATTCTTTTTAAGTGGCTTTTGTGTGCCTGTCCTATAAATGCTTCTTCGTGATGCACAGAAACCCACCCTGTTTTGGCTGGGGACCCTGGTACCTTTCAGGTGCAATTCTTCTCAGGATTGTACCTTCTGACGGTCCAGACACACAGCTGCTATGTGGCCTTGCTTTCCACATGCTCTACAGATTGCAGAACGGAACCTGCAGTCGGTCCTCTTGTGGCAACCTCCACACCTGAAGCACTTGGGTACAGCTGAAGACTTTTCTTTGCCTTCCTTCTGCTTTCTTTTTTTGGCTGGGTAGAGATGATCCACCTCATCTTCAGGATCTTCCTCCGAGCTCTCCTGGACTCCCTCATGGTGCACGGAAACAGTTTCTGGATTGTTCCTGATGGGCCTCATGTTTTTGACTGCCCCACCTGCTGCCTCTTCTGCAGTGACCTCTCTCAAGACATATTGGAAGGATATGTCTTCTTTTGCAAAAAGTCTCTGCTGCAAGTCTCTGTTCCTAAGCCCACATACAAATCGGTCTCTCAACCTTTCTTCTAAGTCTTTAAAGTCACAAGGCTTAGCTGCCCTTCTCAAGGCTGCAATGTATTCTTTAGCTGATTCACCAGCTCTTTGATCCCTCTGTTCAAAAGTGTGTCTCCATGCAATAACAGACAACTTGGGCTGAAAATGTTCCTTCAATAATTTTTTTAAATCTGTGTAAGTGACAGATTCAAGAGGAGCAGGGGCTTCCAAATTTTCAGCAATTTCAAATGCATCTTGACCACAGACACACAGCAAAGTAGCGGCTTTTAAGCCATCTTCTCTTACTTGATTCACTCTGAAATAATTTTCTACCCTGGCCACATAAGACTCCCATTTTTCTGGGTGCATGACATCGAATTCAGACAGTCTCCCTATCTTCACCATTTTCTTCTTTGTAAGGAAGGGGTCTATCAGCCAGCTTACCTCCAGCGACGCTGTACCGGCAGGCCAAGTGCTGAATTTAACGCCGTCTTCCTCTCTTCAGGACTCCTGGGTGAGCTTACAATTCTTCTCTATTCGTTATAAGCCATCCCATCCTCGTCGCTAGTGTTGAGTCCTCGGCTTAATGGCGAATGAGCACAGAACATCTCGTGGTTCCAACAGATCTTTATTTGCAGTCTCTTTCACTTCGTTACAGCTCTGAGGCTCGCAGGCCTCTCAGTTCCTTTTAACAACGTTCCCCAGGCAGAATGGCAACAATTAAGCACGCGACGCCAGTGCCAGCCAGTCTGGTCCCAGGCAGCTTGCAACTGCCCGGAACCATTGCAACATTCCGAGCCTGCCTTTGCAGGCTCAGGAGACAACAGTAGGCAAGGCTGAAAAAGAATGATTGGTCTAAAACAGGGGTCTTCAAACTTGGCCCTTTTATGATTTGTGGACTTCAACTCCCAGAATGCCTCAGCCAGTGTGCCTGGCTGAGGGATTCTGGAAGTTGAAGTCCACAAGACATAAAAAGGCCAAGTTTGAAGATCTCTAGTTTAAAATTACTGAGGGCTGATGGAATAACTAATACCTGGGTGTCCTCATTCTTTAATTCAAATAAGACAAATTTAGCTTACATACAGTATTTACATATACTATGGTAATGAATTCATTTAACATTTTAGCTTTAATTACAAGCAAAGTCATCAAAGGGAACCACAATCTGTCTATAATCTAGACATATAATCATAACATTCAAATATATACCTAAAAGAGGATTTTCATTTCTGTGCCAAATTGCATATATTTTAAAATACATTGTAAAGTCTGGCACACACATAAATATGATAAATCTATGGTCTTAATCATATTTTTCAGCAAGTTCCATAGGTTGGTAGAATTAATAAACAATCATTCTATATAAAAACACACATAATCTGGAATACAAGCTTATAATAAAAATGTGTTTGTGATTATAGATATGATACAAATTGGATATAAATTGTGAACAGCTATACAGTATTTTTCCAAACCAGAACTGGGGGAAAAACTGTACAATTCCAACACTATTCTTTACCACTACAACTCATGCAAACACACATTTTAACTGGAAATCATTCTTCTAAAATGAAAAGCCATGGTTTTAACTATAATTTGTTGAACAAACTCCAATAGTCAATCACAAATGGTAAAATACAAGCTATGGTTCGTAAATCACAGTAGCTGGAATTCCAGTTTCAATAAACCAAGACACATTATAGTTTCATGCAATGTGTAAAGCTCCTAAGAGTTTTCCTGCTATTTTCCTGCTATTTCTTACCTGATTAAAAACAGCAGAGTAGAGTGGAGTCTGAGAAACTAACTTAGAACAAGTCACAGCTACAAATTGTAAATAAAGGTGGAAAGAAACTCAAGTCACAGATATCATTCTTAGGTCCACCCCCAATATACTTTATTGTGTTTTACAAAATATCCATTCTATCATCCTGCTTCTGGTGAATGGATTCACTCATCAAGTTAAACCAAAATATTTTATGGTTTAATGCAATGTGAAAATCCAATCAAAATCCTTATGTCAACTTAGATACAGCTCTTTTTCTTTCTTCCTACTTGTATAGCAGAAAACTTTGGAGAAATTTATGATTTTTTCCTCTCTAGCAAAGCAGAAACCTCTTTTTCTGATATTCCAAAAACTTTGAGGAAACTCTGGTAATAATTCTTTTTCTCACTTTCTACTAGACGAAGTGCATAGTGGTTGCTTGATGGATTTGTGACTGGTGCCTTCTGGCATTAATACATTAATTACAATAGTATGATGCTTGAAAACCAGGTCTACAAATTTACATAAACTTGATTATTGTTCTGCAAATAGTAATCCAATACCAAGACAGTTCATTGTCTGCCTGAGACAGAATGCTTTCATTAAAGAACAGCTTGACTATTTTGTCTTGAATGGGTCTGCAAGAATCAAACTATTGAGAGATTTTAGCATTACACTAAAAACAACAACAAGCAGACATATAACAACAAGTTTGAGAGAACAATGGGATAAGAATGAAAGCAAGAATGTTTATTGAGCAAAACAATTTACAAAACTTCTAGTCTTAATTTGGGCAGATATTTTACAATATATCACTTCATTTTACAAGCATAAATGAGGCATAACATATTAAACACACAAAAAAAATAGTAAGGAAAGCTAGACTTATCAGGAAATTGTTGACATGATTTAGGATGACACTTTTCACCCTATTGCTGAATTTGTTTGGATATAGAGTATAGACAGTGAATATGAAATTCTGAAGAGGAAATCTTTTGCCTAAGTCATTGCAGGAATGCATATTACAGAATGATCTGTAAAGGAAATGCGTACAATTTACTCTGCTTGTATATTACTCAGGACAAGCCTCCTGCCCACTGCCCCACTTACCAGAGACCCCCTGGATCTCCCCCATCCCTGTCTGGCCCCCAGGGGCATCCCTCCCCAGCAGCAACATCGAGGTGGCCAAGCCCACCTTGGCCACGCTCACCCAGTCTGCCATGACCACCATAGCCATGCCCACCTGGTGGGCCACACCCACCTGGCACCTGGTGATACATAAGTGGGTTTTGGGTTGTAGTTTGGGCACTCGGTCTCTAAAAGGTTCACCATCACTGTCCTAAGAGATACTAAGGCTAATAATTGCTTCAGGAAAATGAATTGGGCATCCAAGAGAAAACCAATTGTGCCTGTTCCATCACAATTTGTTGTCTATTTGTGGCATTAGAGTTTTCTCATCAATGGCACTCAGACTCTGACATTCTGTGTTAAGAAATCCATTTATCCCACTCTCCTTTTTTTCCAGGACAAAGCTAAGCTAAGCTAAGCATCATTCTGATGCTGTGTTGTAAAGTTGAAAAGTTGCCAATAAATAAAAGCTAGGTTACTTGGAAAATGGTCACATAGGACAAAGTATGTTTCTTTCCTCAATATTTTATAGTACAGGTAGTCCTCGACTTACAACAGCTCATTTAGTGACCGTTCAAAGTTACAATGGCACTGAAAAAAGTGACTTATGACCGTGTTTCTCACACCTGTTGCAGCATCCCCATGGTCACATGATCAAAATTCAGATGCTCAACAATTGGTTCGTATTTATGACGGCTGTCGTGTCCTCGTGTCATATGACCACCTTTTGTGACCTCCAGACCAGCAAAGTCAATGGGGAAGCCAGATTCACTTAACAAACATGTTACTAACTTAACAATTGCAATAATTCACTTAACAACACTGGCAAGAAAAGTCGTAAAATAGGGCAAAAGTGATTTAACAAATGTTTCACTTAGCAACATAAAATTTGGGCTCAGTTGTCATTGTAAGTCGAGGACTACCTGTATAGCTCTTAATTTTCACAAAAGTATTTTAAAAATCCTTCTGTGCACTGAGGTAATCTATGCAGTCATGAGCCCCGAGGAAGGCCGCAAATAATTTTTAAATGTTGTCCTATATATCATCCCTTGTTCCAAGCAAAATCCTAGATCAGATTGGCACATTTTTGATGAGTATCAGATTAAAGCAGTCAAAGAGACTTGCTCTAATATTTTTTATTTAAAGTATCTTTCATTGGTACAAAGTAAACAATATTGGGGATGGAGGCTTTATCAATTTTTTTCTCACCTTTTAATCCCTAGTTTTTGTATAATCAATGAACAGGTGATTGTGCTTAGTTGTGGCTGTTCCAGATTGTACATAGTTGTGGCTGTTCCAGATTGTACATGCTGCATCTGTAAACCCCCAGTTCCACTCACTGGGGAGGTAACGTTCAGTGATCCTTTACATCAAATCCATCTATACATCAATATAACCTTCTTAAATACTTTAGATTTCTGAATCCATCTTTTAACATTCTTATATGTCAGCCTAGGAGCGAAATTTTTGTAGAGTTTTTTTCTTGCGTTTCTTCAGTAAGTGAACATGTCTCATATGCACAGTGGTGGGATTCAAACAGTTTGCACCACTTCGGCAGAACCAGTAGCTACTTTTTTGTTGCCCAGGCCCAGAATGGACTTCCGGAAGCGGCATCCACACAGAGAACCGGTTGTTCACATATTTGAATCCCACCACTGTATATGCACTAAGCTGACATAGAAGCCACTGAATATTGTTTTAATGCCCTCAGGTTTTATTAATGCATAGCAGCATTCTTCGAATCATCTGTCAAAGCAATAGCTCTCATCATTACCACCATCTGAATGTTCTTTTTTTTTTTTTTTTTTTTGCCAAGGGCACTTCCAGAAGCCCAGCTTTTTTTCATTGCCCAAGTCATCTGCTTTTTTTAAAAAAAATTAGGCCCTGACTGAGCTATTTAAGATACCAGGATGCTGTAGAAACAGGGACATTTTTGTGTTTCCAAGCCTGCAATCCTGATTGTGCCCAGAAGTGCCCTTCTGGGCTAATGCACAAACACTGGGATGTTTCAGCCAATCTCTGCTCACATGCCAGCTAGGAAAAAAGGCATTGTCTTGCTTTTTGAGTCTTGCACAAAACCAAAAAAAAATTATACACACTCTTCATAACAAGAGCAAAAAACAAATATTTATGTGCTTGAAAAGGAGGCTAGCTGCCAAACTGCTTAAGCTGCTACATTTGGCCCCTTTACCAAATCCTAACATCTCCAGCCCAGGGGCTAGGCAATGCGAGGTGGAGTTCATACTATGCTTCATCTGATAGTTACGTGGAAGACTCGAGGCAATAGAACTCAGGAAAACATTGTTGCTTCTCTTGTGACATTCGCCAAGTGCAAATGGGAGTCCTTCCTTTTGACAAACCTGTTAAAAATGCAGCAGGAAGATGTCAAGACCACGGCAGCATATGATGATCCCCAGACAGCGGAAGTCAACTTTTATTCCTGATGGGATCTGTACTCCCCTCTGGAAGTGTCCCATGTTCCATTGTGTAGTATGAGGTGCGTCATAAAAAACATACAAGTTCAGTCTAGAATACATCTTTGAATTCCTAAGATGTAAGAGGTGCTTCTGCTAGATCAAATCATAGTCTTTTGACTTTGGTTCCGGAGCGTGGCACTTGCAGCTGTACGAAGAGACTGCTGTCTTCGCCAGCTGATTCTCCGCTGCCGGTAGACCCTTAATCGGGTTGAAAAGCTGCCTCCAGGGCAGCTACCGTTGAGGAGGTCCTCGTCGTCCATAGGAGAGTGGCAGCTTCTTCCACGGCCCGAGATTACTTCTTTGGGCCAATGGTGGAAAGACCGGCCATTAAAATGGCCGTTCACTTTGCTGCGGTAACCAGAAGTCAGAAGAACATCTAAGCGCAGGAACCACTGTGGCTGAGCTGGGTGAAACTTTTTTTTTCTCCCTCTCTTGGTTCTCCTTTTTCTTTTGGGCCTGTAAAAAGCACTTTTGAAATCATTTCCCTACTCTAAGAAAGCGGTGTTTGTGAGTGTGGGAAAAGAAGCTTAAATGGACTGAATTAATTTAAAGTGACTTTTTTTCTATTTTTATCTTTTTTATTCACTTTGGGATCTTGGAAAAAAATTTAATATTGAATTTACTACTGGACTTTGTCTACATTTTAAGAATTCTCCTTTTTTGTGTGTTTTTTGATCTTGTTAACGTTATTCCTGGTGTCTGGGAGGAGATTTTATATTTTACTGAGGACATCTTGTGGAAAAAGTCAAAATTGCAACTGTTTCTTTTTCTGATGGTGAGACTGACTTTGACCTTTAGATTACCATAAAAGGGAAAACACAAAGAAACTTAACAGCTGTATTTGTGGGGGTGGATACTGATTAAATGTTCCTGGAACACAGCCTCTACTAAAAGATATAGACTGTTTCTAATTATTTTTGAAATTGAGAAACCCTATGTTCAACTTGACTATAAACTCATACTGGAAAAACTTTATGAAGCTACTGACCAAACACGTTTGCCAATAAAAGAGTGCACTATAGCATTAAGAAACAGAAATTCTTATTTGAATCTACAAATTGACCCCCAGACTATATCTGAGCACTCTACAGACCAAAAAACAACAGAAGTGGAACCAACTAAGATTAAAGAAGATTCCACTTTACTTCATACGCATCCTGATGAGATCTCCGAGGAACCAAAAAGGACTGTAATTAAACCACTTACAATTCCAAAACCAACAGAAATGGATAGACAAGCTCAACTAACCGAGAATTATGGTAGCTTAGATAAGCAACTATTAACTACAAAGTTGGACATAACTGAGTTTGTTATTCAACAGTTTCAAATGTGGAGACTTGACTCTCTAAAACAACAAGGGATTACTTACAAAGGAGCTAGGTCTCTAAAACAGAAAAGGGGTCGCTTTTGTTTGACCCAAAGGATACTACAAGGCACAAAAAGTGACTTGTGTATTGATCTAGAGGCATTGCTATGGAAACCTGTCTGGCATAAAAAGAAAACTAGAATAAGATTTAAGAGTGTGACTCAAGGCTCTATATAACGGGTTTAAAAGGTTTATTAGATATGGATTGATTTATGGTTTAAGACAGTAAAATAAGATGTTAGATTGAACAAAAATTAATTAAAGATTTGAATTTAATAAGAAGATGTTTGCCTTTGGGAGGGGGTTAAAGGAATTTGACACAGATATTGAGGGATTGATAGATTATAAAGTATAATAGAATAGAAAGGTATTTTTTTTCTTTTTTCTTTTTGTTTTTGTTTTTTATTTTCTTTCTCTTTGCTTTTCTGAACTAATATTTTTGTTATTAGAAATGATAGTTATTTTGTAATGGAAGAAGAATAAGAAAAAAGAAGTAATGATATTAATAAATGATTATTGATTATGTTAAGGAAAAAGGGAATGGAGAGACACCTGAAGTGTTAATTATGTATTTATATTAGCAATATGGAATATAGCAATTGAAATAGTAAAGCTTAATACAGGATTTGGACTTATTTAGATGAAATGTTATTGATGATTGTTTTGATTACTTAGTTGTATTGAAATATATTAACTTGAATATAATATATTATTAGAGGGAATAGAGAGGGGGTTTCTAATGATTTAATCTGAACTATATGAGTATGACTTTGTTTTTGTACAATTGACTACCCTGCCATTACGTTGATTCTTAAGCACTTGTTTGTAAAATGAAAAAACTAATAAAACTTGTTTTAAAATCATAGTCTTTTCACCCAACTTTGGCTAGGCTAATACCCTCTTCTGGGAAAGTCACCAAACACAGCAAGATGATGGAGAAAGGATAGCTGTCTTGTTAGGATGGTCTCCTTGAAGAACTTATTAAAATGTCTTACGGATACTGTATCATCCATGAATTTGCCTGCTCCTGTTTAAAGACCAACTAATCAAGTGAGGTCATTTTCACTTCTCACAGTATTTACAGTATGTATGTAAGTCCTGCCTTTATTATTGCTGTATATAATTCAACTTGGTGATCACACACAATACTCTTTCTTCCTCCTATGTTCCCCACAACCACAACCCTGTGAGGTGGGTTGGGCTGAGAGTGACTGGCCCTAGGTCACCCTGCTGGCTTTCATGCCTAAGACTGGACTAAAAGTCACAGTCTCCTGGTTTCTAGGCCTGTGCCTTAAACACTAGACCAGGGGTAGGCCATCTTGGCTCTTTTATGACTCGTGGACTTCAACTCCCAGAATTCCTGAGCCAACATGGCTTAGCTTGGAAACTCTCCCTTTCTCCTCAGCATGGCTGGCTCAGGAATTCTGGAAGTTGAAGTCCACGAATCATAAAAGAGCCAAGGTTGCCTACCCCTGCTCTAGACCAAACTGGATCTCAATTCCTTACATTGAAAATATTTATTGTGCAAAATTGCACACTCCTTTTTATCAGTCTGAAGTCTACAGCCAAATCAGTTAAACATATCAACATTTGCTACAGCACTGCATTGATGAAACTGAGGAGGAGCAGACACAAGGTGGTAGAGTACTGTACAGCAGCAGACAGGAAAACAGATTCATGGTTTCTTCCTGTGAATGGCTGAAGTGTAACTTGAGTGTATGGAGGCTGCACTTTTAAAAAATGATGGCATTCTTCTTTAATTGGATTCGCATCTTGTGCTAAACCAGGAGTAAGCCATATGGAACTCAGGAGATGCACATTGTCCCCAGATCCCCATTTAAAACTTCAAAGTGCTGCAGAATCTGAATGCTGAAATCTCTTAACAAAATGACCAAATTTGGGATCAAACATAACAAAATAAAGCTGAAAATGGGAATTACAAGCATTTAGGGAGCTGAAGTGCTTTCACTCTGATCCTTAAGGGGAGATAAAGGAATAGATGCAGGACCTGGAAAATATGGGTGAGTGTGGCACTGAGCTTTTTTTTTTTTTTTTTTTTTGGTTTCTTGTTTCAGTGTTAACATTCGGAGCGATTCATTGTAACTAAATGTGGCAAGATTCAAGTCTGAACAAAAGAAAGCGCTGCTTAATATAGTTGGATTCTAAAATTTGCTGATATGTGATAACGATCACCAAGTTGCACAGGTCTAAACTAGAGCACAGGTGTCAAACTCAATCGCATCATGTGATGTATTGCAACATTTTTTTGCCTTTGCAGAGCCAGGTGGAAGCGTAGCCTGAGCATGATGCATCTGGTCTACCGGCTGTCAATTTGACACCCCTGGTCTAGACAAACCCAGGCTACAGGTGATTACTGATTTGGAGAGTTAAAAATCTTTTCTGAATCCCAGACGATGCTACTTAAATGCTAGCTAAGTGTGCTAGCAATGCTGTCCAAGTTTGGTGTTCCCTCATGCTTCTAATTCACCACTTCATGGTGAACTGCATTGGCCCTTAATCTGATTCCGCAGGTTCATAACTTGATGAGCCTTTTTCATGTCACTAATTGATCTTTTGTTATGGTAGACCCTGACTTTTTACAATAACATTGTAGAATAATTGCATATGGTTCTGGACAGACTGCCTGTGTTGCAGTGCACTTTCTGGCCAGCTCATAGCTTAGATTTTGATTTTAAGCATGTAGTTCCCAAGCTTCTTGGAAAACATTACAATAAAACTGTTATCTTGGCCACAAACAATTAATCCCAACTTTTACCTCACCCCTAGGGTATTCTACATTTCATAATTTAAAAAAAGAGCATATCAGAGCTTTTTTATTTTCTATGATAGTCTTAATGGTCCTGTCGACAACACTATTCTTTCCATGTACTATGTGGGAATATTGTGTTATGTTATGTTATGGATATAGAACTTGGGAATGTGCAGATGAAAGTTTATCTCTCCTGTATGAAAAAGGGAAGATTAAAACTATTGCTCCAAATAACAGAATACAACAGTTGAAAGGGACTTTGGAGGTCTTCTAGTCAGTGGTGAGATTCACATATGTGAACAACCGGTTCTCTGTGTGGATGCCACTTCTGGAAGTCCGTTCTGGGCCTGGGCAACAAAAAATTAGCTATCAGTTCTGCCGAAATGGTGCAAACCGGCTGAATCCCACCACTGCTTCCAGTCCAACAATGGTTCTAGTCCAGTGTTTCTCAACCCTGACAATTTTAAGGCATGTGGACTTCAACTCCCAGAATTCCACAGCCAGCAATGCTGGCTGTGGAATTCTGGGAGCTGAAGTCCACATGCCTTAAAATTGTCAAGTTTGAGAAACACTGTTCTAGTCCAACCATAGCTGGGCAACCTAATCTCCAGCTGAACCATATGTAAATGTAATCTATTGTGTAGTCGCCCATTACTTGGGAAGGGCATTGCCCTCCAGATTAGATTGCCCCTGACCCTGTCAGATTTTCAGAAAGATTGAAGACATAAGTGTGATTCCCAAACCTGGGAAGTTATTGTATTTATGGCACTATAGACTGAATTTTATTTTGGCTGTAATTATATGTATTGTGTTATAGTTATGTCATTTGCATTATGACTTTAATAGCTCTTAGTTGTCAAGAAATACTGTATAAATCAAGTAAGTAAATGAGTCACAATACTGAATTATCTCAACATATGAATAGTTGTGTCAAAACAAACCATTCCCCACTGCATATGAAGGACATAAACCAATTAGGGAGGTTAGAGAAAGGTGGGGTGGGAGGGTTGAGTTAAAATTAAATTCTGGTAACTTCATGAAATTCCAATAGGTAGGTAGGTAGATAGAGAATATAACTTCAGTAAAAGTGTTTGGGTGTCTTCCCCCCCCACTCCAAAAAGGAAGTTTGGGTTTTTTAAAAAGCAGCTAGCTACCTTTATTCTTAGCACATTCAAAATATAACATCACCTCAGTTACATTCCCATTTTCATTTTGTTACTAACATAAAATATAACATATGTACACAACAGCGCATCAATTTTCTATCTGAGTTTGCAGCATTTGTTGTTGCTAACCAGTCTCAGATTTGAAATCAAACCTGTGATTGCCCGGAAACAGCAGTTCAACTATCTCTTCTGATGCAGCTTCTTTCTGCACAATTTTATCAGAAACCTGGTGCAGGGTAATTCTCCAGAAGCATCATTAGATTTGAACTACAGGGCAAGATTGACCACGGTGCCTGTCAGTCATAGCAGAAGAGAGCCCTCTAAAGAAGCCACTCAAACTGGGCTCTCAGATCTTCGCTGCAAAAAAAACAGGATTGCTTTCTGCCAAATTTAAGTCAGACTTGCTGTCATATCATTTATAAGAAGCCTGCTGATCTGCTGGAATGAGCAGAGCGCATACCTACCTTATTCAGCACTATAGCAACCTTCATATTTGCCACTTTCAGGATATTGGGCTTTAATTCAAAACACAGCTGAAGGTGTTAGTTTGAAGCTTCACGATCATTGCCTCCGTCCCTCCACCAAAACCTTTTTTGGGAAGAAGGTAAAAGTCTTTCATTGACTTCAGTTTAACTTAATGAAGTCATGTAACCTCTCTTAAAAAGAAAACTTCCCCTGAGTTTCCTAATCCTTCCCATCACAAGACCATAATTAAGAGCCTTAACCCCCCTCACCCAGCCCCTCCTCCATTGCTCAATGACGGGGTAATTTTTTAACTCCTGGCAGCACTTCCGACATTTAATAAAGGGCATTGAATGAAGTCCTCGCTCTTCTATACAGCCATGAAGGCGGCAAGAGTTCTAAGTTAGAAAGGCTGCCCTGTTTCTTAATGTTAGGCCTACAAGGTAGACCAGACTAAGAATCCGATGTCATCAACGGCAGGACTTTTCATTTTATCATCATGTGATCTAGGGTGAGGCCTGTCTGAGATGTTTTTCTCAAATTAGTTTTTGGAATGGACTTAAGCCCCACTTATCAGAGCAGTTGCCTTGGCAACTACACTCCCTTCTGCCTTTCAAGGCCATCCCCTACTGCCAAAGGACATCAGCAGGTTGCAGGCCCTCTGTGTTATCATGGTTCATGTCTAAATGATAGGCAGCAGCCTAGGGAGGTACTGTTGCCTGTTTGAACTGGACAGTGTTGCTAAGAAAGAAGAAATGCTTCCACTGTCCAGGCATCATTTATCCATCTGAAAGACACTTAAGGAAGTTCTTAACTGGAGACACCAATGGATAACACTTGGGCTGAATTGCACCATTTCTGGAGCTGATTATGGGATTCTTGTTCTCCCTTTGTTCATGCCGTGATCTTACTCAATGTCCACTATATTAGGCTAATGCATTTTCTTCCATTAAACACATTGGAGCTATTGGTTCCATGCCACGAAGCTCTAAAATTTCCTGTTTTTATTTACAGGGGCATAAATACTGGTAGTCCTTGACTTACCACCACAACTCACCTTAGAAATTTGGTTGTAATTCATTGTGGTCATTACATGGGTCTCCATGCAACCTGACTCAATTTTACAATCATTTTATGGTTCTAAAGCAAGGCAGCAATCATTAAGTGAATCATATGCTCATTAAGTGAATTGCGTGGTCA
This sequence comes from Crotalus tigris, assembly GCF_016545835.1. Lineage (NCBI taxonomy): Eukaryota > Metazoa > Chordata > Lepidosauria > Squamata > Viperidae > Crotalus > Crotalus tigris. Next base: position 2,937,990 of record NW_024096652.1, on the reverse strand, counting down.
TTAGATAAAACCGGGCTATCAAATGGGTGCTTTTTGCTGTTTTCTCCTGGAAAACGGCCAAAAACAATTGCAAATCCTGGTCACTTGACCACAGGAAGCTGCAACCAGTTGTAAATGCAAGAAAGTTGCCAAGTGCACCAAATGCAATCGTGTGTGTGTGTTGTAAGTAATTTTAAAAAATCCATTATATTTTGAATGATCGTTAAGCGAGGACTACTGTTGTCAAGTGAGGATTACTGTTATGAAACATTCCCAGATCCTCACTTTGTTTATGTCATACTTGATTAGTTAAGCCTACAATGGATTTGATTTTTTAATACTATTTTTAGAAAAGGCAATTTGGCAGGAGGCAGAGATTATTTCACTCAATGAGAAACCAGGAACTAATAACATCTATGATACTGTGTTTAATAAAGCTTGGCCCCAGGCAAATAAGAGGATCCTCCTCTGGAGTCTGACGTGCCACAAGATGATGCTTGTCCTCTGGGAAGATGTGTGCATGATGGTGGTTGTGCTTTTCTTAATTGATTGTTTTTAAATGATGTTTTATTGTTGTTTACCACCCATAGTTGTCGGGAATCAGGTGCCTTATTAAATATGTTGAAAGATATGGCAGAAGGCAGGGAGGGATGTTTGGTTGCGCATTTATATATATGATATATTGTTTATTATTGACGGGATAATATATTATATATTATTGACAGGATAATTTCTACATTATAACTTCCACTGGCTCTTCAATAGTTTTCAAGTGGATACTTGCCTCCAATACTCCCAGCAATTATTTTATTACTTTTCTTCCTGTATCGGAATAAATTACCTATTAGTATTTGCACATTTAAGACTCCCATTAACACCTCATTGACTCGTGCATAGCAGTTGCTCTGATGATGCCACACATTTACTACATGCTGGATTACTGTGGAGGAAAGCATATCTCGGTCTTCAAATAGCTAAGGATGAAACTCTTAGGAAAGACCACTATTGAACTGCAGCTGTCACAGGCAATGAACGTGGGGAAAACTCCTCCAAAAACTGAGTCTGTTGAGTGGATTCTGGGGCAAGCTTCAGGCACACACTGGCTTCTGTAGTGCTGTTGTGGTGGTTGTTTACCCTGAAGTGTTCTTTGGCTGGATGGATTGCTACCATGAACTGGCGCTTGAAGGTCTCACTTAGGACAATGTAGAGGAAAGGATTGAGGCAGCTGTTGGCATAGCCTAAGCTGATGGCAAAGTTGTAGGCATAGAAAAAGGCAATAGAAGGGGTGCCTATTCCCAAATGGGCCAGCTGAAGGATATAGAAGGGTGCCCAGCAGATAAAGAAAGCTGAGCAGATGGCAACAGCCATCCGAGTGACCTTCTTGGTACGAGCCCGAAGACTTCTCTGTGGTAAGGGCACAACAGTGGTGGCCATATGCTGGAGGATTTTAAAATACACCACGCATATGATGATCAGTGGAATTGCAAAAGCTAGCAGGAACTGGTAGATGGTGAACCAGTAGATATCATTCTCAGGATTGGGAAGCAGAAGAGCACACCGGACAGTCCCATCATCCAAAGGCATCAGTCCTGCATACATCCACACAGGGATGATGGTCAGAAATGAGAGTAGCCATACCAGGCTGATAACCAAGGTTGCTACACATGGAGTTCGGACATAAGTGGATCTCAGAGGATAGACAGTGGCCAGATAACGATCTAAGGTCATGACAGTCAAGATGTTGGTGCTTGTAATCTGGCTGTGGGTATCTAGAGCAGTGATGATAGTGCACCATGGAGCTCCAAAATACCAGGAACCGTTGCCAAGGAGTTGGTGGATAAGAAAAGGCATGCCCAGCAGGAATAGCAAGTCAACAATGGAGAGATTGAAAATGAAGATATCAGGCACTGTCTGTTTGCACCGAAGCTTCTTCTTTTTGATGATGGTGTAGATCACAATAAGATTCCCAACTATGCCAAGAAAACAAATGATGCCAAACAAGCTAGGCATGATCACATTGGTGTAGGGAGCTGTCCTTTCCAACTCTGATCAAAGAAAGAGAGGAAGAAAGAGAGAGGGAGAACGAGGGAGGGAGGGATAGAGGGAGGGAGGGAGGGAGGGAGGGAGGGAGAGAGAGAGAGAGAGAGAGAGAGAATAAGAAAAAAAAGTTTGAACAATTAGAATTAGAAAAACAGTTCAAAATTACGTTCAGCTAATTATGAGAGCTACCCAAGAAAACCACAGATCAAAGGTTTGTTGAAATAGTACCAATATAACGGGCTTCCTAAAAGCAAGGAGAATTGGAGTCTCCTGTACTAATAGGGACTAACATGTTCCACAAGGAACATTCCCCGGTACTAATTGGAGCTAATATGTCCCACAAGGTGAGGGCTGCCACCAGTCATGCTTGTCACCTGGCTTACACCACATGAACACAGGATCAGTGAACTTCTAGCAAGCTGAGGGAACTGGGGAATGTACAGAAATGTTTGAAAGCAGCAGATGTCAGAGCATCTAATCTCTTTTTTTTAATTTTTTTTTAATTTTATTACATAAAAAAAGAAAAAGTTTAAAAACATTGAACATGGTAAATCAGACTTGACCAACTTCTCAGTTCATTCTTATTCATAATTAATTAAACTCTATACAATAACATCACTCTAAACTCAATCTTAACTTATCTCATCACAGTGACCTCCAAATTTTTCCCCCCACCATTTATAAAATTTATTCCATATTTGGTAGAAATCCATAACATCCTCATTTTTGAGTCTTTTAGTTAACCTATCTAATTCTGCGCAATGCATAATTTTATAAATTAAAATTTCCTCACTAGGTACAGCTGTATTTTTCCAATTCTGAGCGAATACTATTCTTGCCGCTGTAACCACATGAATAAATAAATACATATCCTCTTTACTAACATTTTCTTCAACAATTCCTAACAAAAATGTCTCAGGCTTATACTGAATATTTTGTATGCTCATTTGGATTACCCATTTCCAAACCATACGCCAATACCCCTGTGTTTCCTTACATGACCACCACACATGAAAAAAAGTGTCCCTTTCTTTTTTACATTTCCAACATAAAGCTGAGTATCCTTTATACATTTTGGCTAGTCTTGCTGGAGGGAGATGCCATCTATAATTCATCTTATACGAATTTTCTTTATAGGATGACGCCAATATGATTTTATTGTTTCACATCCATACCTGTTGCCATTGATCCAAATTAATATTATGTCCTAAATCTATCGCCAATGTCACCATTGTTTCTTTAACTTGTTCTTCAAATAACTTATGTTCCAATAAATGTTTATAAATGTTCTTTATTTGTTTTTTCTTCAGACCAAGCAAAATTTTATCTAGTCCCGTATCTTGTCTATAAATACCCCAATCATGTTTATCTTTCGAATATCTTGTTTGGATCTGGAGATAAGACCACCACTCTATCTCTATTCCTTGTTGTCTTAACTCTTGTCTAGATTTTAGAAGACCCTCTTCAGTCAAAATATCTTTGTATCTAATAACCTTATCTTTCCTAAGCAAGTTGGGGTGTATAACTGCCTCTGATGGAGAAAACCAAATCGGGATCTTTGTATAGTATTGTGATTTAACTGTATTCCAGCTTTTAATTAACCCTTGCTGCACTTTGTGCTTTAAAAAATATTGATAGTTTCTGCTTTGCTCCTTCCACATATGAGCATGCCATCCCTGTTGAAGATCAAAACCCTCTAACTGTATACATCTGTGATTCTCTAAAGTTATCCAATCGCTAGTCCAAGATAAGGCCGCAGCTAGGTAATATAATTCTCAGTCAGGGAAGCCTAGACCTCCCCTTCAGAGCATCTAATCTCAAAGGCCTCACAGGATCAAAGTGATTTCTCTGCCAAGAACTTTCTTGTCCAGATCATTCATTTTTATGAACCTAAAGTATGCCATTCTTGAGTAACATTTTGAATAAAAAGATCTCTTTTGTAATGTTCAAATGATTCACAGAAAACAGGGGATGGCAGGCTCTTGTGTCTGCAGGAGCTGAATGACAAATCATAAATTAACCAGGTGAAGCTTTCCCTGGCATAGAAAACTAAAGATAAAATCATCACACAGTAGCAGTCCTGCATTCAGTCCTTAACATCTTTAGGTAAAGATGAAAAACTCCAGACTGAAGGCCCATGGGGGAGAACTTGCTGATCAGTATTAAAATTGAGATGAACTAATAATTTGCTCAATGAAAATGTTCACACATACTCATAATTAAACTGATGGAATTAAACCAACTGTCTGAATTTGCATGATGTGCTGGACCCTTACAACCCTGAGAAAGCCTGAATGGTCCAAAGTGGCCTGGCTATTAGTGATCCCTGGTTTTAACCTGCCACATTCTGTCTGGATGAAATTGAACAGAATTAGGTGTGATACTGGAAGAAGTACCTCTGCCCTGTACCAATGGGGGTGGAAAGATTCCCCCCCCCATTGCAAATACGGTACTGATGCAACCTATTAAATATATTGTGCTAGATTGCCCATAACATGCATTCCCTGGTTCCTTAGAAGATCCGCATGAAGCAGCACCAAAAGTGATTGCCTGGATAACTCAGTTGGATATGAGGCCATGTTGTATCTCCACAGATGTTTTCTATATAATTATGTAGATTGTGTGTATATGTTTATTTCTCTGTCACTTCATATGCTAAATAATAACTGGACTCTAAACCAAATAAAGGTGATTTGCAAAGTGCATGCTAAGCTACAGCGTGCTTGGTTTCCATTTCAGTGTGCTAAGTGAACACAGCAGTTGTAAGCAGCTTGCTATGCTCCTGAGATGGAAAGGTATCATTGCCTAATGAATTTCTCCTCTTCCAAATTATTAAAACTAAGAGGAAACACTGGGAAATTTGTCTTCCTCATGCCAAACAGTAATGTAAAAAGCTCATGTTTTAATAATTAATTTTAAGAACTAGATCAGAGGAGTTTACTCAGTGGATGACACAGGATGATTTTTTAAATAGATGCTTCAATCAACCTGGATGCAATGATGATACAACACATCATCCATCCAAATATAACAGAACAATCCATTTTTTTCTGTTAGAACATTCTTCCCTGGTCAATTTTACAAAAACAGATGTCTCAGCCTAGCTAATTTGTAGGAAGATAAATTACTGCCGTGGACTGAATTGATAGCATTTCAGTGGTCTTCCGAAGTAGAATATTTTTTTTACCAGCTAGTTATTAATTCAAAGGAAATGCCCCTAAGTTCACTGGAGAATTCTGATTAACTCTCTATAATGCCATGTAAAACTGAAAAGAATTGTCCTGCATCCTTTCCTGTGGTACATGTCCAGTATATCTGTAAACCAGCTAGAGTCACTTAGACACTGAGACGGGTAGTGTCTAAATTTAATAAAGAAACAAATTAATAATTAATTATTATTTTGTGTATGAATATATACAGTATTTCTGAAAGCAGGAGGATGTCGAAAGAAAAACAGGACTCCTAGCAGTG